>NC_062968.1:34183156-34400924 GCF_023119035.1 Salvia hispanica | reverse complement strand
ACAATTCATGTTAACTACACAATATAATGTCAACTACATGTACAATTCATGTCAAATAGTATTTATTGAATAAAGTTGTTGACATTTGATGTGTAGTTGACATGAATTGTATATGCAGTTGAATAAAAAAATGAAAAAATAAAAAAAATAATAAAAATAAAAAAAATAAAAAATAATAAAAAATAATAAAAAAATGAAAAAAAAAAAATTTAAAAATTAATTTTTTTTTAAAAAAATTTAAAAAAAATAAAAAAAATAAAATAAAATTACAATTATGCCCTCTGTTGACATAAACTACATGCTGTTGACATTTCACAAATATTCTGGCTGAGTGGCTGAGATTGCATCTCAATTCTCAATTAGGTTGATAAATCTCAACCTAACAAACAGGATCCTATATATATTGTGATCAATTGAGATTTTTTATGCTAATTGAGAAATGAGATGCAATATCAGCCACTCATTTTTATTAAATGAGTGGTCCAAAATTTGCCACATAAAAAATATTTTTACATTAATTAATTATAAAAGGGCAGAATGGTAATTTTATGAAGAAGCTCACGAGAAGATTATGAAATGGCGTAATTTCATCAAACACACTCACACCACTCTCTCTCCTCACTTTCTCTCTCTAAAATCCATCAATGGAGTTGATGAATTCCTCCGCCTTGGCGTCGATCATCTCATCTCCTTCAATTGCGCCAAACACCACATTCGGATGCCACTCCTCTTCTTCGTTGCACAGATCACGAAGATTATTCACCGATGCGTACTGGCTCATCGTGCCGGAGGAAGACGCCGCCGGGGAATCCGCTCCAAAGGCGTGCACCCGTGGAGACGCCGACATCTCTTGCAAGTGCAGCGGCCGCAACGAATGCACGATCTTCTTCCACTCTCCGCCGCCGCCGCTGCTCTTCTTCTCGTCGTCCAATTTCAATCCCCAATTCTCCACATCCGCATATATAGATACACAATCCAGATATATGCAGCCTCCTAATTGAGTTCGATTGTCCTTTGTTCATTCTTTGATTCAATCTGATTATAGATTTCCGGATTAGGGCATCAATTATGAATATCTCTGTGAAATCCCCAATTGTAGATTCGAGTATGACTTTGGAGGTATTAGGCTTTGCATTATCAATTGTGTTGGATGTCAATTGATTTGAGATATTGATTTTTCAAAATTTGTTTTTGGTTGTGAGCTGGATTCGGGAATTATGGTGTTTGGTGACTATTGATATATGAATTATAAATGTTATTTTTTAGTTGTTGACATGTGCAAAGAGAATCTACTTTTATGGTATATGATTGTTGATGATGCAAAGAGATAATAAGTGATTGTTGTGTTCATATGTTGAGCAATAAATGAAGTGTTTGTTTACTGTAAAAAATGAATAGAAATAGTGTGATTGGTGGTGGAGAAAGATGTGGAGAGTCATGTTTTGGAAGGTGTGGGAGTTGTGGATGAGATGGAGCTGTTGGTGATGGTGAGAAAGGTTGAGTTTAGATTGTATTTTTTGTGTATTTGTTCGGAGCCATGCTGGGTTTGGTGTTTGTCAATATTTGTAGATTTAAATTTGCGTGTGTTTAATTGTACGATGAAATTTGTGAAATATATGGATGCAGTTTTTAATTCGATTATGTTGCTGGAATTTTTGAGTTGTGTAGATAATGTGTTTGTGATATTGCCTAAAATAGTATTGTTGACATAAATTATATAAGTTGTTGACATGAAAATGTTTATTTTTTACATGAATTATATAGCTCGTTGACATAATAACGTTTGTTGTTGACATGAATTATATAGATCGTTGGTATAAATTTTATGAAAAATGTTGTTGACATAAATTATATGTAAAACATTGTTGTTGACATGAATTATAAGTAAAACATTGTTGTTGACATAAATAATATACGTCGTTGACATGAAAATATTTGTTGTTGACATAATAGTTGACATAAATAAAGTTGTTGTTGACATCGTAGTTGACATAAATAAAGTTTGTTGGTGACATTGTAGTTGACATAAATAATGTTTGTTATTGACATTCGATATTCTCGCTATTGATATGCAAATTATAAGTGTTATTTGGTAGTTGTTGACATTTTAATACGAGTTGTTGACATTCGATATTCTCGGTATTGATATGTGAATTGTAAGTGTTATTTTTTAGTTGTTGACATTTTAATACATGTTGTTGACATTCGATATTCTCGGTATTGATATGTGAATTGTAAGTGTTATTTGTTAGTTGTTGACATTTTAATACGAGTTGTTGACATTCGATATTCTCGGTATTGATATGTGAATTATAAGTGTTATTTTATTGAATGTTGAAGATTTGAATGTTGAAGATTTGAAGATTTGAAAATTTGAATGTTGAAGATTTGAAGATATGAATGTTGGAGATTTGAAGATTTGAAGATTTGAAGATATGAATGTTGAAGATTTGAAGATTTGAAGATATGAATGTTGAAGATTTGAAGATTTGAACGTTGAAGACTTTGCAGCTAGAGTTTTAGAGAGAATTTTAGAAAATGATTTCAAACACAATTTAATGAAAAGACAATTATACCCCCTTGTTGACATAATGTGGTATTCTCGGTATTGATATGTGAATTGTAAGTGTTATTTGTTAGTTGTTGACATTTTAATACGAGCTGTTGACATTCGATATTCTCGGTATTGATATGTGAATTATAAGTGTTATTTTATTGAATGTTGAAGATTTGAATGTTGAAGATTTGAAGATTTGAAAATTTGAATGTTGAAGATTTGAAGATATGAATGTTGGAGATTTGAAGATTTGAAGATTTGAAGATATGAATGTTGAAGATTTGAAGATTTGAAGATATGAATGTTGAAGATTTGAAGATTTGAAGATTTGAAGACTTTGCAGCTAGAGTTTTAGAGAGAATTTTAGAAAATGATTTCAAACACAATTTAATGAAAAGACAATTATACCCCCTTGTTGACATAATGTGGTATTTGTTGACATTTTGTTAATCTTGTGGATTAGTGGTCCATATTGCATCTCATTTCTCAATTTAGCTAAATAATCTCAACCTAACAAGACCCTATATATATTATAAATTATAATAAATGTGAAATTAATTAATTACCCCTAGCTTTTTTAAAGAATTGGTGGGGGACCATGGGCCCTGGCCCCACCCTCCGCCCGCCCCTGACACCCTTCTTTCTTTCTTTGCTATATCGAAGTAGTGACCACGTTGTACAAAAGTTATTATTATTATTACTCTATTTATGTTAGTATGAAAATACACCAGACTGCTAATTTAAAATGATAATCATCCTACGTAGTGCTCGCCAGGTTTAATGGTGTAAAATTAGGTTTTAATCTTGTAGTAATAGGTTTGGATCGTTATCATGTCGTGTCAACTCATATTATATTAACGATTTCGTGTCAGGTGCAAGTTGTGTTCAAGCTTAAAGGTAGCAGGTCGGTTTATGTTCGGGTTTATAGTTTCCTTAACAAGTTAGGTTCGGGTTAGGCTTATTAAATTGAGTCGTTATCAGGTTGGCCCGATAACGATAGAACTTAGACGATCTGTCACCCGTAATTTAAACATTGATAAGAGGTACTCTATATTATTTGAAAAATATTTTTAGTGTTTTAAATTATTGATAGAAGTTTTTTTATAAAAAATTATATAAAATTTAGAAAAATTAAAAGAAAAAAGTTTAATAAAAGCTTAAGCTCCTTGTGGTCTCCATTAGATTCGCCACGATGTGGGGCCCACCACCTAGCACTAATTCCATGACTTATTCTAAAGATTTTTAGGTTAAAATTATATAACTAATCTTTAAAAAGATATTGTTTATTTATTAACTAATTTTGAGAATGCTGAATTTATTTTATCTTAGAGATATAATCACATGAATAATTTATTTCTATATCTTTCGTATTGCTTTTTATTGTAAGACTAATATTAATAAATTATAATAAAATTAAGTATTAGATTTGAAGATTTGTTAATCTTTTATAAATCGATTTTAGTATTTATTTTGATTTCAAAGAAAGGTTGAGTAGACTATGAACATCTTTTTAGTTCTCTCGGTATAAAATGTATGGCTCCGACACCAACTACAACCCTCCGTTTTTAGATAGACAATATTATCAAGCTCTCACTATTCTCTCTTATATAATTGCACTTGTGTTAACTTTTAATTTCATTATTTAATAAAGTTTCTTTTGTTAAAATAAAAGTTAATACTACTAGTATTATATTTGGAGCTTATTTAAAATTTGTCACACCAACGGTGACTCGGTGTGATCGAAGATTTAAAATATACGCGGATTTGGTCTCTCAATTACTTGATATAACGTCATATGATCATTCAATTAATATTATTTTCTTGATCTATTTGACGGCATTTAGTATATTCGTAGGAATATCTTATGTGCCTAAAATGGGAAACTTCTAGTTCGCCCGACAAAAAAAGTTCCCTTAGCTTGAAACATGTATTTGGATTTGATATCTATGCATTCAACAATCTCCATTTTTCAGTTATTAAAATTAAAATTATAAAAAAAAAAACAATTTCTCCCCAAAAAAAGATAAATTTAGGGATCAAATTTTACATATTTTTTTCTCCATCATTATGTTTTAGAAAAACGTTACGCATAATATGTACTTTGACGATGAAAACCAAAATTTAGCATGAACTCTCACTAACCATAGCCACACAATCATATAAACAATATGTGATGTGATGAAAAAATTTAAATTCTAAATGTACAAATGTAGTACTCTCTCCGTCCCCAAATAAGAGTTACTAATTTCCATTTTGGTCTGTCCCCAATTAAGAGTAGCACTTCATTTTTATCATAAATGGTAAGTAAGTCCCACATTCCACTCACTCATTTCAATCATATTTTATTATAAAATCAATATAAAAAAATGGGTCTCACATTCCACTAACTTTTTCAACCAACTTTTCTTTACATTTCTTAAAATCTGTGTCCGATCAAAGTGTTAATTCTAATGGGGAAGGAGGGAGTATTATCGTAGGAGTCTGATCATGTCATTCATCTACTAATTTATTCAGTGAATTTTGACTGCCCCTTACACTGTCATACATTTTTATCAAGACACCGCCTCCTTGGAATTCAAACTCAATGAAAATTAGAGTCACAAATTTATGACTCACATAATTAATAGTAGTATATGTTTGAATGTGGATGATGTGAAAGCGAAAGCACAAATGATTCTTGTTGTCGACTAATCCAAAATAAGATTGAACGTCTTCAAACCGTACTGAGTGAGTGAGTGATATATATCATCATGGAAACTCATACACACTTTCAATTCACCGTTAAACACGTACTACGTATATGTCGGTATTGTAAAACTTGCAAGTAATAAACCGACGGACGTGTCCATTTAAAAAATACTCCATCAACATGAATATCCAACATTATATTTTAAATTTTAGTTTCTATATATTGATGTTTATTGACGAATGTTGTCGTTAGTATAATTACAGATTGCAAAGTTTGCTGATAAATTCAAGGGCAACTTTTGGCATGTTACATTCACACCAGAGTCCGCCAGCGATATGTGGGTGAATAATTAGAAAAAGTTTTATGAACGTATAAGTATTTTTTAAATCAACTTAGAGTAAAATTCTCATTCAGATAGGAAGATGGGCAAATTTATTTATAAGAAAATTTTAAAAATTTAGAGAGGGGTATTTAGTCAGAAATTGAAAAAAAATTAAATTATAAAATATACTACAAGAGGAGTGTTATATTGCTAACTCAATACCTAATTGCTAACTACAACTAAATAATAGCCATTAGATATTCAAATTAAGGGCCTAGATCATTAACCAGAAATGTCAATACGATCAAAAAAAATGTCAATAAAGCCATAGGATTAATTCCATAAAATATCAATAGGGGTATTAATGTCAATTAACTACATGTTTAGTTATAACTAACTTTTAAAAGAAATTCCAAAACATTAAATTCATATAACATATATCAAATTAAAGATAATTTTATAAGGATTCCAACGATATCATACATGCATATGTTCCGACGTCAAAATTTGAAATTTTTTTTTGAAATTTTTTCAATTTTTTCGTAAAGCAGAAATGTCAACATACTATATAAAATATGTCAATATAATACATGTAGAATGTCAATATAAGCAATGGGTTAACATTCTTAAAGCATTGTGTTGACATTCTCAAAGCATTGTGTTGATATTTCCGAAACACTATATTGACATTTTCATCTAAAACCCTAATTTGACGTTTTTTTTCTTTTTTTTTTTATCTTTTTTAATTTTATTAATAAAAATAAAAATTACACGTGACAAATTATAGACCACACGTTTTCTAAAATCCTATGACCTTAGATTAGTTGTAGTTAGCAATTAAGTGATTAGTTAGCAATTAATCACTCCCCTGTTCTACAATATATACATTATATGAAAATATGAGCTGGAGCAATTGCCCCTCTTTAAGTTTTAATCCATATAGATCCGCCCCTGCATATCAGGTATGTTTCAAATAATGTAATTGTACTAAACCCTATAAAAAACTAAACATATTCTATATTACACGTTTTACATTACATAAATAAATATACATGCAGCTCGGCACATTCACCAAAAACATTAATTTCGGGTCACGTATACATAGAACATCACGATAATAATATAATTAGTCCTTAATGTTGACCCAACCCTATTCAAACTTCCTTCAACAAAATTTTAATTTGATTTGTCTTGTATATTAAACTAACACTAACACGCTAAGCAACTTCCGACTGCGTGACTGATAAGGCTAATTTCATGCATCGGTTATATAGTGAAAAACATTACATTTTGTTGGGTCTAATACGGTTTTTAAGCCAGGTGTGTGACAAAATCGCTATATCCAGGAGATGCTGGAGGAAACCTGTTATTTTCTTTCTGTGCACACAGTGACTACCCCCATCTACTAGTGTGTCTAGTAGATCTTCAAATGGCGCCGTTGCCGGGGAAGGATGACGTTTATTGTTATTGCATTTAAGGATTTGGTGTAAATATTTTAATTTCTGTTATTTTCTTTCTCCTTGACAGTTTATGAACGCAGGCTTCCACTCTGGAAGTTGGGCGAGCTCATCTGGGTCGGGGAGTGGCCAATACAAGTGGCGAGTCAAGGAATCTACGTCTACCATCACCACCAGGTCAGGTTTAAGGACGAGAGACCCATTTCCGTTCGAATCAGAAAGTGAGAAGGAGTGGAACTCATCAGGAGAAAAGGACCCGAAGTCGTCCACCGAAACAGAGCAATCCGAGACTGAGGAAGAGGAGGACGTGAATATGGCACACGTAGTGGACCCCGATCCGGAAATAGGTTCGCTCACCGCGCATCTAGACGGCGAGCCGGCCCATGCCATAGTCTCAAACCCGCGTAGGAGGTCTATTGATATCAAGACAAATGTGCTCGGAGTTTTGCCCACATTCTTTGGACGAAGGAACGAATGTCCTTACGAATTCCTAAACGAGTTCAGTAAGTTGTGCAGCATTCAAAAGAGACCTAACGAGGCGACTGAGGAGGACTACCGTTTACGTGCAGTCCCGTTTGCCCTTAAAGGGGAAGCCAATACTTGGTTACTAAGGCTTCCACCAGACTCGATTAACACATGGAAAGATTTCAAGCTGGAATTCTTGGATTATTTTTTCTCTTCCAACAAGACGAATGCCTTGAAGAAGGAAATTCAGGAGTGCAAGTAGGAATATGATGAGTCTCTGAGTTCTTATTGGTCCCGGTTCAAGGGGTTGCTGGATGCTTGTTCGAACCACAGGATGATAGAAGCGGAGACCTACTATCTGTTCTACGAAGGTGCAAATCCTGAATCAAAGGACTTGATGAATTCCTCGAGCGGGGGAAACTTTACCAAGAACAAAGAAAGTGAAGCCAGAGAAACTTTGGGAAGGCTGACCGAGGCGAAGAAGGCCTATGATAACCCGCAAAGCATATTGAGGAGAGGGTCAGCCAATGCAGTGACGGAACAAGATGGCAAGAAGGTGGAAGATAGGAAATACAATCCGCATGCTCCAGTAGAAATTGAGAAACCCCCTGGTACAGAGGAAAGGCAACTTCAGCCGTATTACAGTCAGCCACTGTGAAGGGGAGTGCCAAGCTCAGGCAAATTCGATGGGAAGTTGGAATCCCGATGGAAGTTGGAATCAAGGAAGACAGAGGGATGCTCCATGGAGGACTCACCCAAACTTTAGGTGGAGTGACCATGATCAAGGCCAGCCACCCCCACTTCAGCTCACGAATTATGCACACCCTCCGGAGAGGCAGTCCAACTGGTCGGGGAAAAGTCAAGAGGGGCAATTACAACTGGGATACCGGAATCAGGACCATACCAATTGGGGAAATAGGAATCAGAACAATCCAGTGAGCTCCTATGTGCCACCTCATCAGAGAAATAACCAGGGGAACTATCAGAATTCCCAACCGAATCATCAAGGGAATCAAGAGTAACCAGTACAACAACCATCAGGGGAATCAAGGGTCTAGCAACCAATACAATAATCATCAAGGGAACTATCATCAGAACCAAGGTCAAGGACCAAATTCTAATCAATTCAACTCCAGGCCACAGAGGAGTTTGGACGACATGGTCCATGACCTAGTAAATTCACAACAGTTCATGCAGAATAACCTGCACTCCAACAATGACGTGGTGCACAAATTGCAAGCCGCTCAATCTGAACATAAAGCCGCCATGGATATGATGGCAAAACAACTGTCCCAGATTGCAGTTTCTTTGAATGAGATGCGGGGAAATGAAGGGAAACTTCCTGCCACAGTCAAACCACCGGACCGAGCAAACATTAGTCAAATCACCTTGAGATCTGGGCTGGGTTATGAAGGACCGATTTTGGAAATTGACGAGGAAGTACCTATGCAAGTTAGTGAAGGAAAAAAAAGTCAGATGCATCAAGGGGATAGCCCTAGACCCAGGGAAATCTTTGTTCAGAATGACCTCCAGAGGGGAGATTTAGAGGGATCCCTACCTCGACCGAGCGACCCATTCTTCCTAGACTCAGAACCTGAAGAAGTAAGCAAGGAATGAAACAGGGGAGTTGATGAAACCCAGGCTGGGACTTCCACAAATGCAGTAAAGCGAACAAAGCCATTTCCATACCGAGGGGAAGCAAAGAAAAAGAAGGATGATACAGAGGATCTCATGGAGAATTTTAGCAAGTTGGAAATCAACCTGCCATTCTTGCAAGCCCTAAAAATGCCTACTTTCAACAAGTTCATCAAGGAATTCATTGCAGGGAAGATCAAGCCAGACGGGAAGATTGTTATCGGGGAGAATGTGTCTGCTGTGATACAAAAGAGAAGGATGCCCTCAAAATGCACCGACCCAGGTATGTTCACATTACCCATCTCTCTAGGGGGCATCAAGGTCGAGCATGCTATGTGTGATCTAGGGGCGTCCATTAATGTTTTACCGCTTTCGATCTATAAGAAATTGACTGGAGTAAATGGTTGCTACCAAGGTAGTGATCCAGTTAGCAGATAGAACTTGCATTTGTCCTGAAGGGGTGTTGGAAAATGTCATAGTCAAAGTGCGTGATTTTCTATATCCTGCTGATTTTTATGAGATCAAGATGAATGATAATGAGTCTGCTGAGTCTAGTGGCGTGCTTTTAGGGAGACCTTTTCTGCGTACTGCCAAGACCATTATCGATGTCTTCGATGGAACAATTTGCTTTGATTATAATGGGGAAAAATATACTTTTAGCATAGATGAGGGGATGAAAAGGCCTTTAGATGTTGAGAATCTCTATGCTATTGATGTTATTAACCCCCTGGTCCAAGAATATCTTAAGACGGATTGATACATGAACAAATTGACAACTCGGAGTTGAGCCATTCAATTGACAAAGAAGTTGTAGGATGATGTGCAGCAATGAACACAACAGAATTGACAGATGAGGAACTCACGGAGGCCATCATGGAGTTTTGCAGAAGTCCCGAGTCAGCCAAATCTAAGGGATCGGCTCACGTGGCTAGCCTGGAGAATTCTCCTGGGTCTGGGAAGGAGGCATTACCAGAAATTGCGGACCAAAATCCCTTGCCCCAGGAGACGAATGGAACCAAGAAGGAACTGAAGACACTTCCACCAGGCCTCAAGTACGCTTACTTGGAGGAGAATGAGACATTCCCGGTAATAGTCAACAGTAACCTGACCAAGGAGCAAGAGAAGGGGTTGTTGGAAGTCATCAAAAGAAACAAGAAAGCAATAGGGTGGACTCTCTCGGATTTGGTAGGAATAAGTCTGGATCTTTGTATGCACCACATTCGTCTGGAAGAAGGTGCGAAGGCTCATCGAGATGCACAACGGAAACTGAATCCGAACATGCGAGAGGAGGTCCTAAAGGAGGTGTTAAAATTGCTTGCTCTAGGAATCATCTACTCCATTCCGGACAGCAAGTGGGTCAGTCCTGTCCATATGGTATCTAAAAAATCTGGAATACATGTTGTTAAGAATGAAAAGAATGAGCTGGTGCCCACTAGACTAGTGACGGGGTGGAGGATGTGCATCGACTGCAGAAAGCTAAACGAAGCCACGAAGAAGGATCATTTCCCCCACCTTTCATTGATCAGATGCTAGAAAGACTGGCTGGCAAGCAGTACTTTTGTTTCCTTGATGGATACAGTGGCTATTTCCACATATGCGTTAACCCAGAAGACCAAGGGAAAACCACGTTCACGTGCCCCTTTGGTACCTATGCATACCGAAGAATGTCGTTCGGATTGTGTAATGCACCAGGAACTTTCTAGCGGTGTATGATGAGCATTTGTTCGGATCTGCTGAAAGTATGCATTGAGATATTCATGGACGATTTCACCGTATACGGGAACTCATTTGATACTTGTTGGGCCAGCCTTGATCTAGTGTTACAGAGATGCCAAGAGAAGCATTTAGTATTGAATTTCGAGAAATGCCACTTCATGGTGACTGAAGGCATTGTCCTGGGTCACGTGGTTTCTGAGAGAGGGATACAAGTAGACAAAGCGAAGGTAGATGTGATATCAAAGTTACCGTACCCTACGAACCAAAAAGAGGTGAGAGGCTTCCTAGGTCATGCAGGGTTTTATAGGAGGTTTATCAAGGATTTCGCAAAAATCGCGCAACCACTCACTTGTTTGTTACACAATGATGTGGAATTCGTCTTTGACGAAGGATGCAAAAAGGCATTTCAGTTGCTCAAGGACAGGTTAGTGTCAGCACCAATTATCAGGGCGCCAGACTGGAATCATCCTTTTGAGATAATGTGCGACGCGAGTGATTTTGCTGTGGGAGCTGTCCTAGGACAGTAAAATTGATGGAAAAAGCTATGTGATCTTCTATGCTTCCAAGACGCCGAATCGGGCTCAGAAGAATTATGACACCACAAAGAAGGAAATGTTGGCTGTCGTATACTCGTTTGAAAAATTCCGACCTACCTCCTTGGGTCGAGGGTTATAGTCTTCACGGATCATGCAGCAATAAAGTACTTACTGGTTAAGAAGGAGTCTAAGCCAAGATTAATCCGTTGGGTGTTACTCTTGCAAGAGTTTGATTGGGAAGTAAGAGACAAAAGAGGAACGGAGAATAGAGTAGCCGATCACTTGAGCAGAATATATCAAGGGGAAACAGAAGAGGCCATACCCGATGCCTTCCCCGAGGAGCATTTGTACTTTCTGGAGAAATTTCCTAGACCAATTAACTGGGAAGCAGTTTTGGCTTTAACCGGTCTAGGGGAATCGGATAAAGGGAAGCGCACACTGAACGCAGAACCTTGGTTTGCTAACTTAGCCAACTACTTGGTCTCGGGAGAGGTGCCAAGTTCAGACGAAGTTTCCCGGGCCCAGAGGATGAAAATTAAAAGCGAAGCCAAATATTACTTTTGGGACGACCCCTACATGTGAAAAATGTGCTCAGATCAAGTGATTAGACGCTGCATTCCCGAATGGGAACAAAAAGATGTGTTAATTCATTGCCACACTTTGGCATGTGGAGGTCACTTTGGACCAAGGAAGACAACAAGGAAAGTTCTGGACAACGGTTTTTATTGGCCGACGTTAAATAGGGATGCCTTTGAGTTTTGTCAATGTTGCGAGAGGTGCCAACAGACGGGGGGAATTTCAAGGAGAGACGAGATGCCTCAGGTCCCGGTGATCATGTGCGAAATTTTTGATGTGTGGGGAATGGACTTTATGGGACCATTCCCATCATCCTGTGGGAATACTTATATATTGGTTGCAGTAGACTATGTGTCTAAGTGGATAGAAGCTAAGGCCACCACAACATGTGAATCAAAGGAGGTGGCAAAATTTTTGAAGGCCAATATTTTCAACAGATATGGAGTTCCCCGGGCCATCGTCTCAGATCAAGGAACTCATTTCTGTAATCGCACCATCGAGGCTCTGATGAAGAAATATGGTGTTCACACCATAGAGTGTCGACTCCGTACCACCCTCAATCTAATGGCCAAGCGGAGATTTCTAACCGCGAGATCAAGGCGATATTGGAGAAGACAGTTAATCCGTCAAGGAAGGACTGGAGCAAGAGGCTCGGTGACGCATTGTGGGCCTACAAAACTGCTTTCAAAACGCCTATTGGAATGTCGCCCTACATGCTTGTGTTTGGCAAAATGTGCCACTTACCTTTGGGTATTGAGCACAAGGCGTACTGGGCAGTGAAAGAGTTGAACATGAAACCTATAGCTTGCGAAGAAGAGAGGAAGTTACAATTACAAGAACTGGAGGAACTTAGGCTGGAGTCTTTTGAGTCTGCCATGTGGTACAAAGAAAGGACGAAGTTATGGCATGACAAGAATCTCCGGGTCAAGGAACTTCATGTGGGACAGAAGGTGCTCCTTTTCCAATCCCGGCTCAAGCTAATGCCAGGGAAATTGAAGTCTAAATGGATCGGCCCATATACCATCGTCGGCATCCGCGCAAACGGAGCAGTGGAGATCCAGGGAAGTGCTTCTAACTCTGTCCCTTTTCTTGTCAATGGTCATAGAGTGAAAGTCTATAGGGATAATTTCGAGTTGTGTGTGGTGGACGAAGTTCCACTACACGCACTCTCTACTATCACCTAGACGGACGAGGAGGTATTCTCGATGAATTCCTGGGTCAGGTAGTAGGTTGACATTTTTGAAAATACGAACTGAACCATGGAATCTCGGGAATACTCTTAAGAAATGTATAAATAGTTTAATTGTTTTTCAAACTAAAGAAAATTCAAAAATATTTTCGAAGCACCAGACTCCGAAGGAAACCGATGCTTTATACTCTAACCTTGACTTGGGAGTCTGGAACCTTTAGTTTTTTTATTTTTTATTTTAAGTATACGGTCATGGTCAGGGAAATCAGCTAGAGAAGAATCTGAAGAAAGAAGTCAAGGAAAGCTTGGAGGAAGAGGTCAAGGAGGGATGGAGATAATTTGAATTTCAAAATCTGGCCGATATTTATGGGAGTTGTACGGTTGCTTACATCATGCCTGCAACCACACCATCCTTTCATCAGAAAAGCAACCGTCGCTTCTCTCTCCCTAAATCGACGGAAAAACCGAATTTACTCTCCCTTCTCTCTACTTTCGTTCTCTCTCTAGAATACAAACCCTAACCAAAATTCGGCCTAGTTTTTTTTGTCTAATTTCAGATCTGCAATGATGGATTCGACCCAACTCATCGGAAGTTCGCATCAAACGGTGTACGACCCTGCCCTGTTGGCAGAATTGACGCAGAAATTGGGGAGCGTCGAGAAAGCAAAGGAAGTATACGCCCTGTTCTCCGCTAGCCGAATGACGTCCGCGCCGGTCATACCACCACTGACGATTCCGGCAGATTCGGCGGCACAACCGGCAGTTCTTCGTGAAGAAAGGCCGCGAGACTCTGGATCTCAACATGCAGAAACCGCTTCACAGGAAGCGGAGAAAGAAGAGGCGGTGCACGAATGGCCGGAGGATGGTGGACCGACGAACAGCGGAACAGAGGTGGAGACCGAGAAGCAAGGTGACGAAAACCCTAGTTCTGAGGGTAAGGAAGATGGTGAGGGGGAAACCCCTGTTATGGATGACGTTGTGGAGGGGGATTTCCCTATTGTAGACAGTACGATTGAGGGGGAAACCCTTGTTGTGAAAGATGTTGCCGAGGGGGAAACCCCTATGGAAACTGGGGATGCGACCCCAACTGATTTCAGGGGTGCGACCCCTGAACCCATGGAAGAGAGGGCGACCCCAAGTGGTGTCTGGGGGGAGAACCCCATTTATATTGAGGGGCCAACCCCGATAGTGGACAACGAGGGGGAAACCCCGGAAAATTTGATGGAAGAAACAGATCTACCTGCGACTGGAGTACCGGTGCCCGCCAAAGGAAGACTGTACTTGATTGTGGACCTGGTGGATGACAGAAAGGAGACGAACCAGGAGGTGTCTGCTCGATGAAGTTAATGACTTAGTTCCTGATGCTGCAGAGGCAGAGGAACGTCGCCTGCCCAAGGAAAGGGCGAGAAAAGAAAAGGCGGCGGCGACCTCATCTACTCGGTCAAGGAAAGCTCCCTCTGTCAAGGAGGTTGAGGAGACCCTTTCCCCAGTAACTGAGGATCCCTCTGCCGAGGAATAAGACGAGCTTACCCCTGAGCCCGACTACGAATCTGAAGAAGCTGAAGAAGAGCCTATTCCAGGACGTCCGGAAGTCTGGCTGACTAAAGAGCTGCTAGAGGAGATGAGGCAGTTCGACAATCAGAAGAGGACCACGGTGTACAAGGAAAGATGTAGCGCCGGGAAGATGGCTAAATCTGGGAAGCAGTACAGCCCCAAAGAGCTTAAAATGATTGCATGTGACAAGGACTTCCGCGCTTGTATCTATTCGATCGGATTTGAGTGGTTACTGAAGCACAGCCAGGAGAGGGTGCCGGTGGACCTAGCAAGGGAGTTTTTCTCCACTTTTCGATTGAAAAACACCACTGATCTTGACGCGGAATCCATAATGTTCCGGCTTTTTAATGAAGAATATGAAATGAGCATCCGGGAATGGTCTTTGCGAATGGGATTGTTCACTTAAGCCGAGGATGCTGAGGGGGTATGGAATGAGAGGATGATCGGTGTGCCGAAGAATACACCGGGTTTCAAAGTGCAAACAACATGGGAACTGATCACCCACTCCAAGGCGGGAAAGTTTAAGTCCAGCTACTCCAAAGCCTCTCACATCAAAGACCGAATCCTCCGCTTTGCTCAGACGTTTATCAGCTACAACTTGATGGGAACCGCTAATTCAGCTCTTACAACTACCGACCTTTACTTCACTTGGTGCATGGCGAAGGGCGTGAAGGTGCACCTAGGTTATTGGCTGGCTCAGGCATGCCACCAAATGGCGAGCAACCCTGCGCGTCATATGTATACCTGCCACCTCCTCGGCGCCTACCTCCAACGGAACATAGAAATGAAGATTGCCAAGGCCGCTCCTTTGGTAGTCATGTGCGACCCCCCGGAGGTTTTCAGTGTTGATTATTTTTTCAACAAGGGGTTGCTACAAACTCATGGCGCCAAAACCTTCTTCTACTCGTTAGGAGACAAGGTAAAAGCAGAGCCTGGAGAAGCCGAGGAAGCCATGCCAAGTGAAGATGTTGAAGAGCTACGTAAGGATGTCAGGATATGAGAAAGAAGATGCAATTGTTAAGGAAGGAAATGGTGAAGGAGCTTGGTGGGATCAGAAAGGAATTGAACGGGAATCGGGAGGAAGTGAAGACCCTGAGGGGCAATATTGCAGATTTGGCGGTGAAGTGCGCCAAACAAAATGAGCGGATGACGGAAGCGGTGGAGCTTTCAATGAAGATGTTGAAGTGGTTGCAGCAGACACTCCCCTTGACCCAGTCGAAGGTAACTCCTGGGTCCAGCAGTGAGGTCAAGCAGCCCATCCAGAGCAGTCCCTCCGTCCAGCGACCGCAGCAATCGCTCAAGCAGTTGATCTCCCCACCCGTTCCCAAGCAAGTTTCAGCCCCAACCAAATCAAAGTCTCTAATGAAGAAGCCAGTACCCGAACAGGAAGAAGAAGAGCTGGAGCAGCCAGCAAAGAAGAAAGTGAAGATGAACCGACCCGGAATCCCACCCCAGTCTGGCTCTCGAGGGAGCCAGCCCCAGAAGTGAATCACCCCCATGACCAAGTAACTTTTATTTTTTTTCTTGATTTCAGTTATCTGTTTTTGTTTTTGTTGCTTATTTGTGTTTTGTATTTGTCTGTGTCTTCTCCCACTTAGCCCACTGCTTGGTCTAAGTGTGAGAAGTTTGTACTTTCTGTTTTGTTGTGTTTTTCTCCCACTTAGCCCAATGCTTGATCTAAGTGTGAGAAGTTTTTGTTTTTATATAAACTGTTGTTGTTGTTGCATTGATCTCTCCGTTTCCCCCATTCACGACGATGTCTTGGGGACAAGCTTAAGTGAAGTGGGAGGGGGAGAGGATTCAATGCATGAATTTGTCTGCATGATAAGAGTTTTTTTTAGGTCTAGTTTTGTTGTGTCGCATGAGCCAGTGAATATAATACGGCATGATCCCCTTAGTGAAAGTAATTGAAAATAAGAGGTATTTCAACTTAGAAGCCTTTTCTTTTAATAAGCCAAGTCAATCTGAGTGAAGCGAGAACGATAGAGGATGCCTTTACTTACTTAGTTGTGAAGCCCTACTATAATAGCGAGTTATAAGCCTTAAATAACTTCGAGCTAACACATGTTAAAGGGCCGCCACTGAATGCTTAGGGAGAAGAGTTGTGAAGGAGAAAAAAATAGGGGAATTGGGTTATCAAGGTATAAGCTGGATGAAGTCCAGTGTGAGGTGTTATAAGCTGGACGAAGTCTAAAGAAAAATAAATAAATAAATAAATAAATAAATAAATATATATATATATATATATAAAAAGAAAAAAATAAAAGAAGAAGGAGGTATAAGCTGGACGAAGTCCAGGGGGAAGGTGTTTTAAGGGCAGAAGCAATAATAACCTGACCCAGGAAAAGGAGGAACTCTCATAACCCGACGCTTCAGTGGTGTGGCAATGACTTAAGAGAGAATCGATCCTAACATTCCTGGTGAGGAATGAGTGATCGAGTGAATCCAACAATTTGGTAAGTGAAAGGCTATCTTGACGAACTGACAGATTGGCTAGTAGAGGAAGGGAAAGGGCCTATTTGGAGGAGTGCAGCCTGTTGGATTGACCTTAATCTTGTGGGGATGGTTGCCTAAAAGTTGAAGCTAGCTCATGCATATGTGTTTATGTGTTTGTATGTTTTTCTTTAATTGTTTAGTTTCAAATTATGTCTAGGTCTAGGAGTCTGTCTAGAGTCTAAAGAGTCGGTCTGGGGATAACCTTGCTTGAAATTCGCCTTATTCTTTTTTTCTTGTCTTTATACTCGAGGACAAGTATGATTTAAGTGTGAGCAGTTTGATAAGGCTAATTTCATGCATCGGTTATATAGTGAAAAACATTACATTTTGCTGGGTCTAACATGGTTTTTAAGCTAGGTGTGTGACAAAATCGCTAGATTCAGGAGATGCTGAAGGAAACCTGTCATTTTCTTTCTGTGCACACAGTTACTACCCCCATCTACTAGTGTGTCTAGTAGATCTTCAGTGACTCAACTTATTTTAAACATAAATATACCTGCAAGTGTATGAGATTAATGTAGCAAATAACAAACAAGAGTCTCGTATCCACATAGATAATATGTATCAATCTAAGTACCATAAACCAATCTCAACTAATATCTAGATGAATCAAAAAGATTTTGAAATTCTAGTTCTACTTAAAAGTAAAAACATAAACAATAATTAAAATAACTAAAGTAAACAAAGACAATTTAAAACAAATAAGAGTAAAGGATTGATGGAAGTCAAGAATTGGGAAATAACAACTATCATATGTTCAACTAAATTCCAAACTATGCTAGCAGATGGTCTCAAGGGTTACTAAGTTATCACTAATGTAAAACTATCTTCTCCCAAAGTATACAATTTGTAGATTACTACCTAGAACCGAAGTCTCCATCCTAGAAATAAGGCAACAACCCCTAAAAGCTCACAAGATGATTGACTTCATTCAAAGGCTCAAATCTCTCAATTTATTGGCAAAGACGTCAATTTCTCTTCTTTCAAACTAAACTACCCATTTGCTGATTATTGTAGTTGAATCCACATGCATTTATAAGGTGATCAGTCAAATAAATGTATAAGTACAAGAGAAATCAAAATAACCACATTAACTAAGGCATAAAAAACAGAGATCAATTAAACATAAGAATAATTGTATCTCCCCCGTAGAACTATACGGAGGATTTAGCTACGCATGGTCATCACAATAGTCAAAGAAATATGAACTCCTAGAATTGGATTGAGCGGATTGGAGGCCTCATCTTCAATCTTGCGATAAATACTCGTCCTCTGCTCGTTCTTCTCTTCTTCTAGGTGGAAAATTGAGATTTATGTGTTGAAGGTTTGTAAAAATTGTGGGAATTATGAATGCTGGTGTGAAAAACGCCCAACAAGTTATATATTTCGTGCTCTAAGTTTCCAAACGTGAAAAACGACTCAAAAAGGTAAAAAAATCAGCATATCCGCTTTTCCGGAGCGGGCCGCTCCAAGTTTCGGGACAGGAGATGAATATTCAGCAGTTTTCCCGAGCGGGCCGCTCGCGCAGTCTTCTTAAAATGTGCATAACTTTCTCTACAAAACTCCGATTGAGACGTACAAGATGCGAAGCTCTTTCGAAGACAAAGAGAATGATATGAATTAAGGACTTATTGGACTTCAAAATAGCCAGAAAAACGTCTCGAACCAAGGCTGCTGCACATCCATATATTTTGTACTTTTTTCTTCACATTCTTCACAAAATGGTCAATATACCAACTTAATTGGGAAGTAGATATAAACACGCCTCATAATAGATTAAATGTGATTGGATTTATATAAAACTACCCTATAAAACTATGAAAAATCCAAGTATGTAACTACATTATATTTTCAATCGTATACTCTGATTATTCATCCTAAAAAATTGTTAGGATCGTCGACTACAACATTAGTTTGATATTGTTCGCTTTGGATCAAGCACGCACGGATTTGTTTTTGGGTTACTCCCAAAAGGCCCCAAACTAATTGGGATTAGACAGGAATTATATACACCTTCCAACTTCCCTCACTCATCCGATGTGGGATGAGTTTGTAACCCAACAAACCTCCCCTCAAACTGAGACCACATCGGAAACGCAGTCGACATGAACACTGGTTGTTCCAGCACTCGCCCCTAGGTCATCCAGGGCCCGACTCTAACCCGAGTCTTTCAGGGCCCGACCCTAACCGGGGCTCATCCAGGCACGACCCAAATCCACCTTGGCTCTGATACCACTTACTAGGATCGTCGACTGCAACAATAGTTTGATATTGTCCGCTTTTGGCCAAGCCCGCACGGATTTATTTTTGGGTCACTGACTCATGCTATTTTAAGCAATCAAAAGCGTCACCCGCAAGTGTACGAGGTATGTAGCACGTGGCAAGCTATAATTATCGATCCACGAAGACTAAAAGCCGGTTTGAGTACTATGATACAACTTTGAACACTATCTAGACTAATAAAAAGGGGTTTTTGGTTTTCTTAACAAAGATCAAAGAACAAATAAGCAATGGAGACAAATTAACTAAGTAAATCAAATAAAAGATGGTTTTCACACAAATTGGGAAAGGTAGGGATATGGATCCGTTAGAATGGATCAAGTATGTCATCTAAGGGTCATGCTCATCTATTGGGCCTCAATTGTGGTTAGGAAAGTCGGGAAGGTTGGTTAGACCCCCTCTCGGGTGCATCTAACACGTGGATCAATCTCTAAAGTAGGAGCCTCCTCCATACAATTCAAGATTGACTCCTAAGAACAACGGACCCAAGCCCTCTCTCTAGCTCATGCATCTCTCGATCACATGTAATGCACGGAGTTGTTGATTACACATCTATCCTAATTATGCATTTCTCAATGACAACAATTAGGCAAAAAGGATGTATCTAATGTTAGAGTTTGTATACTAGAAATCACGTTTCGAGTGATTGAATCCTGTAAAACTCTTATTTTATTTTCCAATAAATAAAACAGATTATTTTTTATCATAATGTTGTTATGTTTTACATTTAATAGATGTTAATGCATGTTTAAATGTATAAGTTAACTTAACAAAGTCTAAGTCTTTGTTTTAGTAGACCGGTTGTGGGCGTCGTCCACTTTAAGGTAATACGGTCAGTTCTAAACAAAGAAAAACATGAATTTCACAACCTAGTTGGAATTTGACTATCCAACGAGAAAGGTTGCAATGTCAGTCCGCATATTTCTAAGCCTTACTGAAATAAGATGACATTGGTGTGGTATAGCACTGAACGGATCTAACAGCAAGACTTGCCTTAGGCTATCTACTGAAAGGCGAGGTCTTGATAAATATTTATTTCTTAATCAATGTAGGTTAGCATTGAGCATACGGTATTGATTATGCACTGCTTTGACTTATCAAATGGTGCGGGTTTTTCGTAACCTAATTATCCCGATATATTGGGTAGTGGTGATCAATATCTAGCGGTGCTAGGGTTGCTATTATATTGAATCGTGCATGAGCTGAGTCTCGTTTGTTAATGTCCTCAAGAGGAGCGCGAAACAAGGTTTTATTATTCGGAACCTAGCTAGTTGGAGTGTGATTACTCTATGAATAATAAATAAGCGTTTCATGCTAAGTCCACTCTTGGAATTAATAAGAAGTTAATTAATTAAGTCAATAGCAGACATTTTAATCTTAAGCGCAGGAAATGAAAGTTATCGTTTGTTAATGTCCTCAAGAGGAGCGCGAAACAAGGTTTTATTATTCGGAACCTAGCTAGTTGGAGTGTGATTACTCTATGAATAATAAATAAGCGTTTCATGCTAAGTCCACTCTTGGAATTAATAAGAAGTTAATTAATTAAGTCAATAGACATTTTAATCTTAAGCGCGGGAAATGAAAGTTAAACGGAAACCCGGATTACTTGTAATTTCGAATTTGGATGGGGAGAGTTCAATATTACTTACTGTAGTGGCTGCTCGTAATATTCCAATTATAACTTATATTAAATTGTGGGTTCAATTTAATTAGTAAAAAGTAAATTGGATGAGCCCATATCCAAAACCTTCCATAGATCCCTGTCTGGGCCCAAAAGGAACTTAATATAAATAGGAGAATAAAGGAGACAAAAATAACACAATTTTATCTTTAAAATTTTTGAAAATTTTCAGCCCCCAAGCTGAAGGAATTTTCGAATTCATCTCCTGTTTCAAAAAGGATTTCTTCTGTCTTCTTTATTTAAGTCCTAGTATTCTAGTAAGATCAGCCCACACTGATATTGGGATACAGTTCGTGAACCAGAGAGAAGATTTGTGGTCTAGTACTCAAAGCATCACGTGGAGAAGAAGCTAGCCATCTTCAATTCTTTGGAGAATTATTTAGGTATTTTTCTGCTCCGTAGAAAAGCATGTTTTAGGTTTCAATATTCTTAAAGCATGATTAATTCAAGTTATGAGCATGATACATGTGATAATTACGCGAATAGGTTTTGTCTAAATAATCTGCTAAATAGATCTGATTATTATGTGATTGTTATTTATGCGCCCGCTTCCGCTGCCAGTTCCAACATCTAATTGGTAGCTAAGCAATTAGATATTAAAAGCTCAAGAATCAACAGAACTCAAAACCCAATGCTTCTATACTAGCCAGGAAGGAATCACGAACATATAACTCATCCAAAGAAGGGTATGTGGAGTACCTTTCCGCATTTAACCTGCTTGCTGCTATCGTCCTTGTCGTCAAATGCATCTTGAAGCTTTTTGGTGTCGTAGTGCTTCATGTCCTCCATGAGCTCATCAGTGAGCTCTACCCTCCATCGTCGGTACACGATCCTCTCTATCGGAGGGTGGACTAGTTCGTGGTGGTTGTCGGGGAGCTGCTGCTCATGGTATTCTTCCCCTTCTAGAGAGATACCACTCTCTGAATCAGACTCCTCGCTGGAAGTGTAGTCGCTGTCGCTTGATCTCCCTCTCTCTTCCGGCTCTCTGATCACTATGCTGGCATTGGCAGTGCGCTGTTTCTTCACGGCTTGTTTCTTCTTGACAGGGGCTTTCCCCTTTCTCTTCCTTTCCTGGATGTACTTAGCTTCTTCGATTTCCATTGCCTCTGCTTTTTCGTCGGCTTTTGAAACGTCCTCCTGGGTGGTAGGTTCGGTCACCGCACGAGTACTATTATCACTTCTCGTCGCCTCCTCCCGACCTACTGACTCTGATGCGAGGTCCAGACCCTCAGCCACCTTGTCGTATTCTCCTTCTGGTCGGTTGGCGTTGATGATACTATTCCTGTTGCCATTTGGGTGTCCTCCTGGCTAGCTTTCGAGGGCTCCTCTGTTTGCTCCTGCCTTGTTGGACTTCCACTTTCCTAAGCATCTCTGTGACACTCTTTGGGGTTTCTGCCTCTCTGCCTTGGGGTCGTTTTTCAACACTAGCCTCCTCTTTACTGGCTTGGGTTTAGTTACCACTGAGGCTTCCTCTTGATGTGTGTCTGGCTCTTGCCTCTCCTCCTCAAGTTGTTCAGCTTTTTCCGGTTGTTCGTCTGTCCTCTCCTCCACTGATTGGTGGACTACGCCTTCCGACTTTTCTGCTTCCGTGGTTGTTTCCCCCCTCCCTACTGCCTGGGATGCGAGGTCCAGTACCTCAGCCACCCCTTCATGGTTTACCACGATCCTATCTCCCTTGCCCAAAACCGCTTGGAATTCATCATCCGTCATTAACCCTTACTTTCTGGCCATTTCGTTCAGGTCTATCTCCTCCCGCTCTGCTTCATCCTTTCTCGCTCTCGCTTGCTCTCCCTCCACTCTCCTTTTCCTCTGTTTCTCCCCAGTTGGGATCTTGATAGGCGGAAAGAGGGCTAACGTCGAGCGGTTCTGCTTGTGCAGTTACTGTTGGGGAGGTCTTTTCGGATGTCGGATGTGAGGTTTTTGGGGTGGTGGTGGGTGGGGTTACTGTGGTTGCTGTTGGGGTAGGGTTTGGTATCGCCGGCATTCCTCCGGTCAGGCTAAATCCGGCCAGGGTCGCTGTCCAATCTTTGTTGGGGTCTTGTTGCCTTAGATACGCTGCCAGTGCGTCTAAAGGAACCATTGCCGGGATTTGTGTCGTCGGCGTTGGCTGTGATCGTTGTGGACTTGGCGGCTGCGATTCGGCTGCCGTTCGGACTTCTGACGGGACTTCGCCGGTGGTAGATGTTGGGTTGTTGGTTGCCTTTCTCTTTGCCATGGCTGTACCGGTGGTGGTTCTCTTTTTCCGGTAGTGATTCACGGTGGTTTTCGTAGTGGGTGGTAGTTTTCGGAGTGGGATGGCGGTTGTGGGTGAGAGAATGCAGGTAAGGGTTTGTAAAGTGAAGGGGAGTAGGCGGTTGGGTGTTTTATAGAGGGGTGGGTAGTTGAGGGTTTTGACCGGTGGTAGGCGGTTGCCAGGTTGCGACGCTTCGTGTGGAAGGCGGTTGGGAGTTCTCGCAGCTGATTGGACGTCTCCTGTCACGTCCCTGCTCCACGCGCCCTCCCAGTCTCTGCACTCGCCTGCAAAGCTGCAACACGCACCAAAATTCAAATTTTACTCATCTCCCCCTTCTCAATTAGCTAGAAATAGAAATAAAGCAAATAAATGGCTCTTTAATATAATTCAGAGTTTCACCCAAGTGGTATCCTCGTGGTCAGTACGAACTCCAAATTAATATTTAAGATCCGAAAAATCTTTTTGGGGCTTTTCTTTTTTTAACTTAAGTTAAATTACTAATTATTCACAATATTTACATCATTACTAAGGGTATTTAAAGTTTTACCTGGTCAATAAGCACAAATCATATTACGTTGACCAGGTGGAACTCTAAACCCCTTTTCTACTGGTCATTTAGACGCTATTAAAGTGTAGTGGAATTTCTTCCACTACACACACCTCTTCATTTTCCCTATATATTTTTAATCTATGTCCATTAACGACAAAAGGTTCGGAGTTAGGGATACTCCCTGAAATCTCGACCGCTCCATTAGCACGTAGTGCAGTGATAATGTAAGGTCCTGCCCATTTTGACTTGAGTTTCCCAGGCATTAGCTTCAATCTTGACTGGAAGAGTAGTACTTTCTGACCAACTTGGAGATCCTTGGTTCTCAGATTTTTGTCGTGCCACATTTTTGTTTTCTCCTTGTACCACATGGCTGAGTCGAATGACTCCAATCTGAGTTCTTCCAGCTCTTGTAGTTGTAGCTTCCTTTCCTCTTCACAGGTCTTAGCATCCACGTTAACCTGCTGAACTGCCCAGTATGCTCGGTGTTCAATTCCTACTGGCAAGTGACACATCTTCCCAAAGACGATGCGATAGGGGGACATCCCGATAGGAGTTTTGTAGGCTGTGCGATATGCCCACAGGGCATCTTCCAACCTTGTGCTCCAATCTTTTCTGGAGGGGTTGACTGTCTTCTCTAAAATGCTCTTTATTTCCCTGTTTGAGATCTCTGCTTGCCCGTTGGCTTGAGGGTGGTAAGGACTGGATAGGCGGTGATGAACTCCGTACTTCTTCATCAATGCTTCGACCGTTCGGTTGCAGAAGTGAGTCCCTTGATCGGAGATGATTGCCCTTGGTATCC
The DNA here is from genome assembly GCF_023119035.1 of Salvia hispanica. Taxonomy (NCBI): domain Eukaryota; kingdom Viridiplantae; phylum Streptophyta; class Magnoliopsida; order Lamiales; family Lamiaceae; genus Salvia; species Salvia hispanica. The sequence goes on along the minus strand of NC_062968.1, from coordinate 34,376,189 downwards.
CAAATCGGCTGAATATATGACTCTTGAGGAACTTGGTGACTTCCTTAGATTCACAAGTGCTTGTGGCCTTGGCTTCTATCCACTTTGATACATAGTCAACTGCCACCAGGATGTAGGAGTTCCCATAAGATGAGGGAAAAGGACCCATGAAGTCCATACCCCAGATGTCGAACACCTCACAAACAATTACTGGAACTTGCGGCATTTCATCCCTCGCGGAGATCCCACCGGTCAGTTGGCAACGGTCACAGCCTTTGCAGAACTCGTATGCATCTCTATTCAGGGTTGGCCAGTAGAATCCGCTATCTAGCACCTTTCTGGCAGTCTTCCTTGGCCCGAAATGTCCTCCACATGCCAAGGAGTGGCAGTGCGTTAGTACATCCCGTTGCTCCCAGTCAGGAACACATCTCCTAATGACCTGGTCGGTTCCTGCCTTCCACAAGTATGGGTCGTCCCAGAAATAATACTTTGCTTCGCTCTTGATCTTCATCCTCTGAGCCTTTGTCACGTTTGGCACCATTGGTAGCTCTCCCGTCACTAGGTAGTTGGCCAAGTCCGCATACCAGGGTTCCTGTCCTACTTTCTCCTTGCCCTTGGTTGTTACGTCCTGCCCAGTAAGTCTCATCACTTCTTCCCAATCGATCTTCCTTGCGGAGAAAATCACTTCACACAAATGTTCTTCCGGGAATCGATCTCTCACATCCTCACTGTTCCCTTCTTGTATTATTCTGCTCAAGTGGTCCGCTACTTTGTTTTCAACCCCCTTTTTGTCTTCTACCTCCCAATCGAATTCTTGTAAAAGCAGCACCCATCTGATCAGTCGGGGTTTTGACTCCTTCTTCGCAATGAGATACTTAATCGCCGCATGATCAGTATAGACGATGACTCTGGATCCCAGTAGGTACTGCCTGAACTTTTCGAATGAATAGACAACCGCCAACATCTCCTTTTCGGTGGTGTCATAATTCCGTTGGGCTTGATTCAAGGTCTTAGATGCATAGAATATCACGTACCTTTTCCCATCGATCTTCTGACCCAGTACGGCCCCCACTGCATAGTCACTAGCATCGCACATCACCTCGAAGGGGTGATCCCAGTTAGGAGCCTGAATAATCGGTGCAGAAATCAATTTTTCCTTAAGGAGGTTGAAAGCAGCCTTGCAATGCTCGTCGAAAACGAACTCCACCTCGTTCTGGAGAAGTCTGGTAAGGGGTTGGGCAATCTTGGCGAAATCCTTGATAAATCTTCGATAAAATCCAGCATGGCCAAGAAAACCTCTTATTCCTTTCTGATCAGTAGGGAAGGGTAGTTTGGATATGACATCCACTTTAGCTTGATCCACCTGGATCCCCTTTTCTGACACCACGTGTCCTAAGACAATTCCTTCTGTAACCATAAAGTGGCATTTCTCAAAATTTAAAACCAGACTCTTTGCTTGGCACCTTTCTAGTACCACATCCAAATGTTGCAAGCACGAGTCGAAAGAGTCTCCATAGACAGTGAAATCATCCATAAAGATCTCTATACAATCTTCAATCAAATCCGAGAATATGCTCATCATGCACCGTTGGAAAGTACCGGGGGCGTTGCATAGGCCAAATGGCATACGCCTATACGCATAGGTTCCAAACGGGCAGGTGAACGTGGTCTTATCCTGGTCCTCCGGGTTCACGTAGATTTGAAAGTATCCACTGTAGCCATCCAAAAAGCAGAAGTACTTCCTCCCAGCCAGTCGCTCCAGCATTTGATCGATGAATGGCAGGGGGAAATGGTCCTTCCTGGTTGCAGTGTTCAGCTTTCGGTAATCTATACACATTCGCCACCCAGTAACTAGTCTGGTGGGCACTAGCTCATTCCTCTCATTCTTAACCACCTGGATCCCTGATTTCTTGGGGACCATATGGATTGGGCTGACCCATTCACTATCTGGTACCGAGTATATAATGCCCAGTGAGAGTAACTTCAAGATTTCCTTCAGTATCTCTTCCCGCATGTTTGGGTTCACCTTTCTTTGAGAATCTCTATGTGCCTTGGCTCCATCCTCCAGCCTAATGTGGTGCATGCAGACGTCCGGGCTTATACCTACCAGGTCCGTAAGGCTCCATCCAATAGCCTTCTTGTTTTTGCTCAGCACAGTTAGTAGTCTTGCCTCTTGCTCTTCAGTCAGCCCGCTATTGATGATTACAGGGAACGAGTCTTCCTCCCCGAGGTAGGCATACTTAAGGTTCGCTGGCAACTTTTTCAACTCCACTTGCGGGGGTAGTGTGTCTATAGGTAGAGGGTTCTTCTTTGAATCCTCCTCTTGCTCTTGTTCAGCATCTGATTTTTCCTCCATACTGGCCGGTAGCACGGCCCCTACGGATCCCGCTAGTTCCGACTTCTGACAAAATTCCGTAATTGCTTCTTCGATCTCCTCGTCAGTCAACCCTCGGCTACTGATCAGATCACACCATGCAGCTGCTTCCACATCAGCCTGGGCATACACATCCAAGGCTTGGAGCTTTTCCTGCAATAATTCGGTCTCAAGAAATTCTTGGACTAAGGGGTCAATTACATCAACATAACATAGATTTTCAGAATCTATTGGTTTTTTCATGGCTTCATTGATGTCAAAGACAAATTTCTCACCATTAAAGTCAATGCAGATTGTCCCCTCAGCCATATCCACAATTGTCTTAGCCGTTCTTAAAAATGGTCTTCCTAACAATATCCCGCTAGACTCCCTAGCTTCTGGTTCACTCATTTTTATGACATAAAAATCAGCGGGATAAGTAAAGTTTTGTATCCTGACCAACACATTTTCTAACACACCCTCAGGATTTATACATGACCTATCAGCCAGTTGGATCAACACCCTAGTATTTGACAATTTTACCCCCTTTAACCGATTATAAATGGATAACGGCATAACATTGATAGATGCTCCTAAATCACACATTGCATGCTCGATTTTCACATCTCCAATTGTTATGGGTAAAGTAAACATACCTGGGTCGGCTCTCTTGGGTGGTAGTTTCTCCTGTACAATGGCTGACGCTATTCCTTCCACCATGATTTTTCCATCCTCCTGGGCCTTTCCGGCTATAAACTCCTTTATAAACTTCCCCAGAGGGGGCAGTCTCACGGCTTGGAGGAATGGTATGGTGACATCCAGCTTTCCAAAGATCGACATGAAATCCACAGGGTTTTCCTTCTTCCTCTTCGTCACAAACCGATATGGAAACGGTTTTTCTCCTTTAGCCTCTCCAGTTAGTCCTTGTGGACTTTCCCTTGGTTCCTCCTGGGTTTGAGGTTCCGATGTGGGCATTGCTCCTTCCGGTTGCTCATTTCCAGGTTGTGTTTCTCCCTCCTTTCCTTCCGCAGTAGGCTTCTCGTTTAGAAAAAACGGATCCTCCATCTGAGGCAGAGGCCTCTTGAGTTCTTCCGCTGAGATGGTGTCGCTCAGCACCCTTTCCTTACTAGATTCCCCAATAGGGTTCTTGAGTTGAGGTCCATTATAGGCTGTTCCGGACCGCAGTGTAATCTTACTCACATTTGCCTTTTCAGGTACATGGACTGTAGATGGGAGTTTCCCTGAGTTCCCTTTCATTTCGCCCACCGAGTTAGCGAGCTGGGCCAACTGCCTGTTCATCATATCCATATTTGCCCTATGCTCCTTCTGGGCACTTTGCATTCCTTGCATTGTTTCATTACTGGACTGCAAGTCGCTTTTAATGCTTTGCTGCGAGGCAAGCATCTCTCCCATCATGTCCTCCATAGACCTCCTCGACCTGTTTGGGTGATGGAATTGGTTCGAGCCCTGGTGCTGGTTATACTGGGGTGGTGGGTTTGACTGGTAGCCCGAGAAATTTTGTTGGTTTTGGTTCTGTGGGTACTGGTTATACTGGGCAGGAGGGTTGTACTGGTCGTGGTTGTGCTGGTACTGATTTTGGTTTTGGTTGTGGGTGTTATGTTGAGGCCCTGGGTTAAATTGGTTCTGGTTTTGGTTCTGGTTGTTTCGCTGATGGGGTGGCACATAGGCAGGGTTCGGGTTCTGGTTTTGAGGGTTTTGGTTCTGAGGATGCTGATTTCTTCCTACCCAGTTAGACTGGTAGTCAGGGTTTGTTGGGCCACGGTTGGAATTTTGGTTCGGGTGGGGGTTGGGTTGATTTGGAGCCTGATTTTGGTTCTGATTCTGATTTCCATCTCCCCATCGGAAATTTTGGTGGTCCCTCCACGGTGCATCCCTCTGCCTTCCCGGAATCCAATTGCCGTTGGAATTGTAGTATCCTGCGGCATTTGCTTGCTCCACATCCAGCGAGTTGTCCGGCTGATCATATGGTAGTTCTGGGGCCTCTTTGCCTCCAGTCGGAGAAGGTGGTGGAGTGTTCTGCTTGATTGCAGTCAGCAATTCCTTCTTTAATTCCTCCATCTTCAAATCCATCCGCTCCTCCTGGTCAGTAGCCGAAGCACTTGCTACCCTTTCTCTGCTGTACCCATCCCTTGCGTTGTCGTACGTCTTCTTCGCATTTAACAGCTTGCGTAACACCTTTTTGGCTTCACTGACTCTCAACTGGGTGAAATCGCCTCCAGATGATGAATTCGCCAGATCCTTGGTTTCCTTGTTCATCCCCTCATAGAAAGTGTGGTGCACCTCTATCTCCTTCATGCGATGGTTGGGGCATGACTCCAGAAGACTCATGTACTTCTCCCAGTACTCGCTCAGGGTTTCATCATATTCTTGCCTTATGCACGATATTTTCCTCTTCAATGCACTTGTCTTTGAAGACGGGAAAAACTCGGCTAGGAAAACTGACTTGAAATCGGCCCATGTATTGATAGAGTCGGCTGGCAGGCGCATGAACCAAGTGTTGGCCTCTCCCTTTAGGACAAAAGGTAGGGCCTTCAGTCTGTAGTCGTCCTCGCTTGCTCCTGCTGGCCGCCTCTGCGCCTTACAGATTTTGCAGAACTCATTTAAGAATTCGTATGGTCCCTCGTAACTCTTCCCACAGTACGTCGGTAGGATTGCAATCACGTGGGGTTTCACATCACAGGCGGTCTGGCCTGGGGTGACCACTATGGCTTGTGGGGGATCTCCGTCGGCGTGTGCGGTAAGTGTTGCGAGCTCGGGATCGTCCTCACCTTGGTCAGCCATTCTCACTAGTGTTCTTACTGGTTGGGGTGGGAGCTCCGGGAGTTGGTACTCTAGATCTTCTTTCTCCTCGTCGCTGCTCGTGCCTAGGTCGGACAGTGCTGTCGACAGGCCAGAACGAGTGGTAACGAGTATTGTTCCTCGGGGAAGTATCCTTGGTCTCCACTGGCCAGGAGCCGAGCCACTTCTCATAAACTGAAAACAAAAAGAAAAGGAAAATTATAAACAGTATGTACACCAAAAAGATCACACACAATAACAGGTATGAACGCCATCCATCCCCGGCAACGGCGCCATTTTGAAGGGTCTCTTGTGGTCTATGAGTCGGTTTTCGTATGTAATTTGGAGTGTATCCAACTGATCAGGAAGAGATTCCCGACCCAGCTGAGTCGTTGGTACGACAACCGGGACCTGGCTTCAAACAATTTTCCTCAACCCACTTCTACTGATTAGTATAGTGGAGGTAAGGGTCGAATCCCACAAGGATGGACACGTTTGGATAACTGCGGTGACTTTCCTGGGTGTTTTTGGTTAGCTACCACGCTTGGGTTGAGATTTTACCTAGGCAAGAAATAAAGGAGGTACTCTACTGACTAGTGGGTGTGAAAATAACAGGCATGTGGTGGTGTTCGTGGAAATAGGGGACAAGGTGTCTCAGAGGCATATGAAAAGTAGACAGTTACTAAAAGAGGAAAATTAGACTACAAGGCATATCTGGTGGCTGGGTGGCTCTCTGACAGGTCTGGACAGTACAACTGAAAAGTAGGGAACAAAAGCAAAAGTAACTTAAAAGTAAAGTGGTCCAAACTAAAGTTGATTTTGACGTTTTCTTCTTCACCAAGCATTAACAAAAATCAGATGAACACAAACACCATAACTAAACTTCAGATTCATAACCTCAAACTCAAGATCCATTGATTAAAATGCTCAAACTTAAAATAAACGGTGAAACTGCAATTTTACTTCTACTGACTAACATGCAAGGCGGTGATCACAGCGCAGAACAGAAACTCATGCACGAAAATTTGACTAAAACATAACTACAACTTCAGATCGACAACTCCAGGTAAGAAAACACTTAGAAATTAAAAGCAACAACTAGATCTAATTTTCCTAGGCAGAATGAAGCAAACTCGAACCAAAGCGACATACGAAATAGAAACTTCATAATTTAAGCGTTGGAACTTCACAAAGTACTTCAAAAGGCAACAACGATGAGTGTTTGCAATAAAACCAACGACGAAAACAAGTAAAGATTAAACTAGAAAGCAAAATAACGATTGTTTGGCCACTTCGGGCGATGATACTGCTATACTACTACGGCAACTGGCTGGAACGGTGGATCGATGACTTCTCCGGCAGATTCTTTGGACGTCAAGTGACCATAGCTGTGGCGAGGAACGAGAGGTTGGACAATGCTGAAGGAACTGATCTTCTAGAGAGAATTCTAACTAAGTGTGGTGGTTGGATTTTCTCGAACTCTAAGGAACCAACTCTAAAGGCGAACTCCTTCTCTCTCTCCAAGTGGCTTCTTTTATAGGGAGGCTTGCCCTTGCTTTTAGGGTAGACTTCCTTCAAGTTTTGACTTTTATGCCCTTGTTAATGATCATCCCAGCTATCCTTCTTCTCCATCTCGAGCCTTTTCTCTGGCATGCATCCTGGTCAGTATTGCACCCTTCTAGCGCCCTTTTCACTTGCGTCACCTGAATCGTCTCCTACTGACTTGGATCCTTTAATCCTGCACACTTGAGCAACTGTTTTGCAGATAATACATGCATTTCACGACATACTGACCAGTAACCAAGGCTTAGAATACGACTTATCGAGTCTAAAGAGTCCGAAGGAATGAAGGAGAAGTGAGCAGAATTTAAGGGAAAGAAGGCTAGAAGAAGGGAGTCAATGGCTGAGGGCAACAAAGTCTATTTATACCTCGCTGGGCCCACTTCAACACCTATAAATAGAGGAGCATGCAACACACAACATATACAATCTTTTCGCTCTTAGCTCACACACAACACACACACTTGGGTAATGGGAGTTCTGAGGTAGTTTAGGTTTTAAGGGGTCCAATCTTCAGAGGAAGTCCGTCGTAATACCGTCCGCGTGAGGGCGAAGAGACAATCAATTTACTTTCGGTTCTTTTGCGCTTTTTTTCGTTCGAACTTCACTTTTGGAAGTCGATTTGGTTATTGATGCTACTGATTATCTATGCATTTCTAAGTTTTTGTTATATTTGTGTTATCTCGTGTTGATCTACGTTAATCCTGTTGTTTGAAGTTTTTATTTCGGCAAGTTGCATGTTGATCTCTATTTTTTTTGTCACTTTGGTGCTTGATCTAGGGAATTTGGCTGTAGATCTGCGGTGTTGTTGTTGATCGGAGGTTGCTTGTTGAATCTGAAATTATGGAATGTTTTTTTTGGCTGGAGTTGTGTGTCGGATGCTTGGATCCGGAGTGGATTTAGCATCCGAGGTTGGATCTGAACAGGGGAAGTCGAGTTGTGCATGGATTCTGAGTTTTCTGTTTACTTTCTGTTTTGCTTCGTCTAGCAGCCGTAGATCTGTTTAGTTTTTAATTGTTTTTTTTTGTTTAATCGTGAAAATCCAATCTGCTCTGTTTTCGATTACGTTTCATACATGTTTCTTCTGAGTTTTTGTGAAATTTGATTTGAAGAAGATGATGTCGCTGTTAGTTTGTACTTTAGTTAGTTGTTTTCTCAGCTTTTCGTCCGTACTTGCTTTTTCAGTCATGGTCTCCACCGTCAGTTTATTTCCCAGATCTAGGTAATTTAGAATAGTTTCTTAGATCTAGCGATTGTCTCGGTTCTAGTTTGCGTGCATGTTTTCTATTTCGCCTAGATCTAGCTGTTAGCGTAGCAGATTTCAATACCAAGTCTAGTTATTTTTTCCTCAACCCAAAAAAAAATGCGTGGCAGCAGCCAACCTCAAAAATAATTTCCAAATCCTTGAGCATGTTCATTACGCATCCATCTCTGTGGGATCGATCCCTACTTCCCTGTGCTAAGTTCTAGTATAAGTGGTTAAGGGTTTTTGAAGAAGTGCTTTGTGTGTCCGACGACCGAGATTTTCCAACGACCAGTGAGTTCCTAGACCTCGTGATCTAGCGGATTTGCTGGACCTAGGAAACTTGTTATTCTTTTCTATGCACACAGCACCACAAACCGTGTCTTCAGGAGCCTTGGGATAGAACACCTTCCAAAACTCAACAATACTCCAGAAATATTAAAAAACACACTCATACAGTCATACACCCAGAAAATCCTAATATGACCTTCAATCCCTTCAACAGATGTAACAAAGGACACTGTCATACTGGCTATCGCTTCCTTACTCAGTGCCGGGATAATGTCCAAGGAAACTTGAATCTAGTTAGTGTCGGGCGGAAATGGCTCCGGATCCGACGATAAGAAATCGTTTGGGCGGTCACGTTGCTCAGCCAGCAATGTTGTTGGAAACTTGAGCCGAGTCAGTGTCGGGGGAATGGCTTCTAAATTGATGATGAGAAATCATCTGGGCGGTCACGTCGCTCAGCCAGCACCGTTGTTGGAGTCTCAGTAGAGAGACCTCCAGCCAACATAGAGCCTAGGGAGCCTTGGGATAAAACACCTTCCAACCGCCATATTGGCTATCGCTTCCTCACTCATCGCCGGGATAATGTCCAGGGAAACTTGAGCCGAGTCAGTGTCGGGCGGAAATGGCAAGATGAGAGCCTTGGGATAGAACACCTCCCAAAACTCAACAATACTCCATAAATATTTAAAAAGCATACTCATACAGTCATGCACCATTGTCCGCTTTGGGTCAAGCCCACATGGATTTGTTTTTGGGTCACTCCCGAAAGGCCTCAAACTAATTGAGATTAAACATGAATTATATACACTTACCAACTTCCTTCATTCGTCCATGAATTTGTAACCCAACAAAAATTTACTCTAAAACTTCGGATAATAAACTAAGAACAAGTTTATAGATTATACATTACCAAATGGATTATTCTTCGTCAATATATATTTCTTCCATTGACTTCCATCCACGCAAGTTCTCTAAACACTTCACAAAATACAGTTAAGAGTATTTCACAATTAATTAACTTGATAAGTTACGTCATCCGTGACAATGTATAAGATGCCACGTTAATTATATGTCATTTACTGTTGGGATACCACCGCGAGTTGATGCTCCGACGAATTCAAGAACAAACAGCACACACAGGGATTTTACGTGGTTCGGTATAAACCTACGTCCACGGGAAAGATTTGGATCTGGATTGTATTTCACAAACACTCACACACCAATTACAAAGCTGAATTACAAGAATCAAAACTAAACCCAGCTACAATCTAATCACAAGATGTCTAGCTCTCTGTTTTGATTTCCCCTCTTTCTCTCTTTGAAATCGAATGAAGACTCTCTGACTTCAACACTTTTGAGTTGATATTTATGTCTCTCTCAATAGCCAATTAGTTACAACTAAAACTCCCCTGGCTTGAATCAGCTGCAGCAGAGTATCATGTGCACCAATGCACCCGAGCTAAAGTGTGTGTGTGTCAGCTTATGTGGCCACCAAACTAACAATCTCCACCTTGGCCACCAAAATCACAATCTAGATCCTCTCTTTCCTTCTTCAAAACTCCACCTTACTGAGGTAAGACACTAACCAGCTCTAAGCAATGCTTCAGCTTTGAAACTGAAAGTGTTTTAGTAAGCGCATCAGCTGCATTATCTTCCGTCCCGACTTTCAATACCTCAACTTCACCACTTGCTATCTCATCTCGGATAAAATGCAGTCGAACATCGATATGCTTACTCCTTTCATGGAAATATTGATGTCTTGCCAAGCTGATGGCGCTGCTGCTGTCACACATTACTCTTACTTTGTCATGCTTGATCCCAAAATCGCCAAGTATTCCTTTTAGCCATTTCCCTTCCTTTATTGCTTCGGTGAGCGCTATGTATTCTGCTTCCGTAGTGGAAAGAGCAACAACCGATTGAAGAGTAGATTTCCAGCTTATAGCACTGCCATTCAACTTAAAAATATAACCTGATTGAGATTTCCTCGTAACCAAATTTGTGGCATAATCCGAATCACAATATCCAAGCAAAGGATTTTCTGACTCCTCCTTTTGCTGTCTGAACAGTATCCCAATCTCCTTGCTACCACTGATGTATCTCAAAAGCCATTTGAGTGCTGACCAATGTTCTCTACCGAAATCCTTCATATATCTGCTGGTTACACTCATCCCATGCGCCAAGTCTGGTCTGGTGCATATCATGCAATACATAATACTCCCTATTATGTTAGCATAAGGGATATCTTGCATCTCAGATCTTTCTTCATCTGTTTTGGGTGCTTGCTCAGTTGATAGCTTGAAATGTTGTCCCAAAGGAATTGAGACACTCTTAGAATGCTGCATATAAAACTTCTGGACCAACTTTGACAAATAATCAGTTTGCATCAACCATAGTTCACCTTTCCCTCTGTCTCTGTGAATGTCCATTCCTAGTATCCTTCATGTCCATTCCTAGTATCCTTCGAGCCTCTCCTAAATCCTTCATTTCAAACTGCTTTTGTAGCTCCCTCTTTATCAGATTGATTTGTGCAAGATTCTTGGCTCCCACTAGCATATCATCTACATACAAGACCAAGTATGCGACAGCCTTGCCATCTTCTGCCTTGATGTAAACACAACTGTCGTATGCAGACTTTTGAAAACCAATATTTAACAAGTGCGCATCAAAAGTCTTATACCACTGACGGCTGCTCTGTTTTAATCCATACAAACTCTTTCTTAACAAGCAGACCTTATCTTCTTGGCCAGGGATTTTAAAACCAGCAGGCTGCTCCATGTAGATTGTTTCTTCTAAATCTCCATGGAGAAAAGCCGTCTTGACACCTAGTTGATGTAGTTCCCAGTTTCTCTGAGTAATAACAGATAGCAAGATTCTTATTGAGGTGTGTTTAACCACGGGAGAAAATACCTCATTGAAATCAACTCCTTCCTTTTGTGAATAGCCCTTTGCAACAAGTCTAGCCTTAAACCTTATTCTGTTTTCCTCTGATACTTCCACTTTCTTTTTGAATATCCACTTACATCCAACAGCTTTTTGAGAACTTGGCCTATCCACAAGTATCCATGTCCCATTTTTCAATAAAGAATCAATCTCTTCCCTCATTGCATCCAACCACTTTTCCCATTGGCTGCTCTTCATTGCTTCTTCATAACTTGCAGGCTCATCAAACTCAATATTCTCAGCAACACAAAATGCAAAGTAAGCCATCTCATAATCACTGAACTTCTGAGGCAATTTTCTCACCCTCTTCGGTTTTCCAGTAGCTTCAACAACAGGTGTTGATGTTGTGACAGCAGGCTGTGGGGAAGCCTCTTCATGTGTGTCTGGTCCAGTTCCTTTTCTGACTTGTGGATCCTGATCATCTCTTGGTGACTCCACCTCAACATATGTAGCATTAGCTTTGATATAAGGCATCAATTTCTCATCAAAAACAACATCTCTACTGATCAAAAGCTTCTCACTCCCCTGATCAGTACACCACAATCTATAGGCTTTGGAACCATCTTGATAGCCCAGCAAAATACACCTCTTTGCTCTTGGTTCAAGCTTCCCTTGTTTGATGTGGGCATATGCTATGCACCCAAAAGGTTTCAAGCGCCCATAATCAGGAACGACACCACTCCACCTGACTTCTGGAATATTGAAATCAATTGCAGAAGATGGGCTTCTGTTAATGAGATATGCAGCAGTAGTCACAGCTTCGCCCCAGAATTCCTTATCCACTCCCGAAGCTATCAGCATACATCTAACCCTCTCCATTATGGTTCTGTTCATTCTTTCTGCTGTTCCATTTTGTTGAGGGTTTCTTGGTGCTGTCTTGTGCCTCTGAATCCCTTTGTTTTTGCAGTAGTTATCAAACTCTGATGAGAGGTATTCCAGACCATTGTCTGTTCTTAGGCACTTCAATGTTGTCCCCTTTTCTCTTTCCACCATGAGGTGCCAATCCTTAAAGTATGCAAAGGCTTCTGACTTCTCTTTCAAGATTTTCACCCACAGCTTTCTAGACCAGTCATCAATGATAGTGATGAAATACCTACCACCATTGAGTGTAGCTGGCTGAGCTAGTCCCCAGATATCACTATGCGCATATTCCAGTACCTTCCTTGAAGTGTGTCTGCCTTTTGGAAATGGTAACTTCTTACTTTTTCCCATGATACATTTTTTACAGCTCTTCAAATCTACTGACTCATCAGCTTTGATCACTCCTTCCTTGACCAAATGTTTCATAGCTTTCTGTCCCAGATGCCCCAACCTCGAATGCCACAACTCAAAATCTCCATCTGCTTTTGAAACACTGCAATTTTTCCCAGTGATTACATCTGCATCCAAATAATATAGAGTCCCCTTTCTAACTGCAGTCATGACTATTTTTGCGCCTTGAAGAATCTCCATGTGATCACTTTCACCTCTGAAACTTAATCCTTTCTTCTGCAATACTCCCAGAGACACCAAATTTCTCTTTATCTCAGGGATAAACCTTACATCAGTAAGTAAAATGACAGAACCAGATGCTAACTTTAGCCTTATGCTTCCTATCCCTCTTATTGCACAACCCTGATTATTCCCGAGAACTACTGAGCCAGATGATGCTTTAAACTCCTCGAACCATTCATAGTGTGAGCATATATGGAAACTACAGCCAGAGTCTACAATCCAACTTTCACTAATAGATCCTTCAAGAATGTTGAGAATATGCATATTACCTTCATCTTGGACCAAAACATTGGTGCCTGTGCTAGCTCCTTCAGCAGCTTGCTTCCTTTTCCAAGAAAAGCAATTCTTCTTGATATGCCCAGGCTTCTTGCAGTAGTGGCAGCTCCTTGTCTCCTTCTTTTGGCCCTTTTCACTTTCTTGCTGCTCTTTGTAGAAACCTGGCTTGTTCTTTCCCTTTCCTTTATACTTTTTGACATTCAAGACCTCTGTTGTGCTGCTGGATTGAGATGTGCATTGCCTCTGGAATTCCTTGGTTTTGAGGACAGTTTGCACTTCAAGCAGGGTGATAGGCTTATCTCTCCCGTATAGGAGAGCATCCTTCAACTGCTCGTAAGATGAAGGAAGAGCATTCAATAGCACGATCGCTTTGTCTTCGTCTTCGAGTTTGACTTCCACATTCTCAAGATCATCCACAAATTTTGCAAACTGATCAAGTTGATCGGTGAGGGACTTGCTTTCAACAAATCTATAGCTGTAGAGCTGTTGTTTCAGATACAATCGGTTAGCTAAGGATTTTACCATATAAAGATCCTCAAGTTTCTTCCAAACTGCACTCGCAGTCTTCTCGTGCGCCACTTCTCTCAAGACTTTATCGTCGAGGCTCAGGAATATGGCGCTGCGTGCCTTTCTCAGAATTTCTTGATGCTTCCCCGTCGCCTTGTCATCGCCCTCCTGCGCCTCAAGTGCCTCATCCAATCCTTGATGAATCAACAAGGATTCCATCTTAATTCGCCACAGACCAAAATCCGATTTGCCATCGAACTTTTCAGCGTCAAATCGCGCCATCGCCATTCCCACAGACGGCGCCAGTTGTTGGGATACCACCGCGAGTTGATGCTCCGACGAATTCAAGAACAAACAGCACACACAGGGATTTTACGTGGTTCGGTATAAACCTACGTCCACGGGAAAGATTTGGATCTGGATTGTATTTCACACACACTCACACACCGATTACAAAGCTGAATTACAAGAATCAAAACTAAACCCAGCTACAATCTAATCACAAGATGTCTAGCTCTCTGTTTTGATTTCCCCTCTTTCTCTCTTTGAAATCGAATGAAGACTCTCTGACTTCAACACTTTTGAGTTGATATTTATGTCTCTCTCAATAGCCAATTAGTTACAACTAAAACTCCCCTGGCTTGAATCAGCTGCAGCAGAGTATCCTGTGCACCAATGCACCCGAGCTAAAGTGTGTGTGTCAGCTTATGTGGCCACCAAACTAACATTTACGTATATTCAACTTGAATTTTTAATTATTTTTTTGTTTTCGAAGAATTGATTGATTCATCAAATTGTTATATAGCATCTTATAAAAATAAGTTAATGGGCTTGTTCTCATAATTAATTCTTTTCACTTTGGTAATTAACAAACAGTCAATGGGATTGTTCTCCTAATTTTAACCTTTAAAGGTATGATTAACAGATCGTTTCCTTTATAAAGAAGAGTCAATATATACTGTAGCAGAAACAATTTTATGCTTTTTTCTGTCCAACCACTATAAAATAAATTCGAAAAGAAAACAGTGGCGGCACGGCCCTAAAAACGAAAATAACTTCAATGACTAAGTCAAGAAATATTTAACACCCCTTCAATAATTTGATAATAGACTACATTGTCATTTAGTCCCTAGAAAATTGGTTTGCACTTTTTAGTTACATAAAATTTGAAATGTATCACATGCCATTTTTTCCTATTCAACCCATTAACGCATTAATAACATACCACTCTAAAAGTCAATTATGAAGAAAGTAATTTGATTTATTCTATATTTAATTATTTTATAATATGAAAAATATTTAAATATTATTTAAAATTTGAATGACATTCTTTTGAATAGATTTTGTACTCAGCTATATTTCAATTTATTTATTAGTGTTTAATGAGTTATAATGATGGACTATAGTGATATAAATTGTAAATAAATTGGTGTATATGAATAATGAGTTTGGGATAACTTTCTAAAAGTAAAAATGCCCATATTTTTATAAAACGAATGAAAATAAAAAGTGCATATAAATTTATAAAGTAAGGGAATATATAAAGTGCATTTGATTACTATTTAGCCGTTGAGGCCTTGAAAAATGTATAGATGAGTTTGTTCTATCCAATTATTTATTTATGATGCAATCATCATTCTTGTAATTATAAAATTGGATATCTTATTTTTCTCTCATAAATATAGTAACACTTATGCAAGACTTTTGGTTGTATCACTACAAGCGAATGATTTTTATTTTTAATAAAAATAAAATATTGAATTATTTATATTTTACTTTTTATTATACATTACTCTTTCTTTATCTCTATTACTTGATTCTCTTTTATATTTTATTCTCTCCACTTACTCGGTATCATTTTATTAAATCTTTTGTGATGAAAAGAACTCAATCACATATAGTGGGGCGAATGGAATATTAAGCTATCGTTAGTATCAAACTTTTGTCCGCTAGTAAAATCCGCTGCTAAATAGCGAGATTTTTGTAGTGTATTTTAATGATAGAGATGCAATTACTTGCGTTGAAAATTTTGAAAATAACAATAATATACGATGTAAAAGAGAGTGTTTTCTAAATTAATAATGACATAATAATTTAATCTTTTGTTTTTTTTAGGACATTTCTATTTGTGTCTTCTAATTTTAGTTGTGACATTAAGAAGAATGACATTTTTTGAAGTGTTGATGATATATTGAGAAACACAAATTAGCTTACTTCATTATATTGTATTAAAAAATGTACTCCACTCCACTTAATGGTTTCTTTGTTATAGTCATAAAATAACACTACATACAACCCTACAATAAATGGCAAACGTTTCATATTTAGTGGAGTAGAATGGAAGGAGTATTTAGTGGTGTGCTGAGTGTTCTCACTATATAAACGAGCGTGTATGTCTCCTCGTTCAGCCTATCAAAAGCATTACTACCACTATCTCTTGATTAAAAATGATGAGCACAGACGTGCATAGCCTATGGATCTTTTGTAACGGCCCAGAATTCTAGAGTACAATAAATACGGGGCTGCTATCAATGCCGGATTAAAAGCACCCAAGAATAAGACCTAGGGTTTTAAATAAAAGAGTTCTGTCGTAAGCATTTAATGAAGTATCAAGCCCTACGTCAACGACTTAATCAAGAGGAATAAATGGAGGATAAATATCATAAAAACGAGATCAAAGGCCGAAGGGTTCAACATATCTCAACAGAACCACAACAAGTCTCAAACTTCTAACTCAAATGGGGCAAACTCAAAGTAGTCAAAGAGTACTAGAATGTGTCAAGAATTCAGCGGAAAAGACCAAGAGTAGTGGAGCCATGTATGGAGACACGACTACACTCAGTGTTCAGAACAACCGTCTTAATTAATTAATGAGGTCAACACCCGCCACCGCTCGTCGCCATTCAACCTGCACATAAGGAAAACACATGCAGGGCTGAGTATTTTGAAATACTCAGTGAGCTTGTTGCCAAAACATTTTATAAGTTATGCCACCCTTACCAAGTGAACTCGAGTTTTAAGCAGTTTAAAGAGAATTTCACGAGTATCACAAAAATATTTAAGATAGATTGGCCAATCAAACAACTCCCCATTTTCTCATCAAAATAACAATCATAACATTCCATGGTGCGATGAAAGTGTGGCCACACTTTTCGCCCACGAGACCGGCCGACTAGCAAGGACGGCTCACGATCCCCTCGTGTACACAGCCTGGTAGGGTTTGCGGCCCGTACTCAGACCCGAATTCGTATAACATATCCAAAACCTTGGCCCAATGGAGCGAACTCACAAACTAGTCTTCAGGCACAATATCACAATAAAACAAATATAGGCATGGCATAACAGTTAAACCACCCTTATAACACCAATCAATATTTTTGCAAGAAGTAAAAGAGTTTAAGAATAAAGCCCACCTCGACTGCTTAGATTTCAAGTAAGTTTCTCTTTTCCTTTATCTGACTTTGCAACCGAGGTTTCACCTTTTAAATCACATAGGTACATACAAATCAAATTCACAATTCAAAACCTAATTCATGCATGTCTCGGCGTTTTTTTTTCTCTTTTCCCAACGACTATACTTAATATGACCAAACATAAACATGTTCACTATATATATAATTTACTCGCATATCAACTCTAGATCTAACATCAACATATCTCGCACATGAGTATTTTGCCAACACGCAACACACACACACTCGACACACACGCACATCACACACACCTCATGCATACATATTTTCTATATCCCTTTTATCCCACTTTCGCTCAACCAAGATGCATGAAGGTTCAAGAAGGCCGATTAATCGGTTAGAAAGAAGAGGATTCAAGTAGAATGAAGAAGATAGTCATAAGAATACCTTTTTGAGAAAGACGATCGGTAGAAAGTAAGTAAAGACTTGGTTTCAAGAATTCTTGGATCAAACTTCAATTTCTTCTCAAAGGATTCAAGATTAATGGAGTAAAGTAGAAGAAAATTGAGAGAGGGGGTTGAGAGGGGGAGGGGGCGAAAATAAGGAGGGGGCGAAAATTATGAGCTAGGGTTAGGGTCTTGGCTCCTTATTTATAGAGTCCAAAAAGATCTTTAGAATATTTGGTAAGATTTTATTCTCCACAATTAAATAAATAAATATTATGGAGTAGGGAGGAAGAATTAACAAAAATAGACTAGGGTACCAAGGCATGTAGTTTTTGAAAATTAGGCTACATAATTAGCCAAGATTTTGTTTTGGTATTTTTTTCATGGAGTAGAATAAAATATCACGGGGCAAATTAAATAACAAATAAAAATCCTCCAATTTGGAGAATGGAACTAGGCGTGTTTTAGCCTATTAAATAAGGAAGTGAGTTTTTTAATATTAACTAAAATAGGATATGACAAGAGCTCTTGAGGTATGGAAAGATTTTGTAGGATAATTAAATTCTAGGTATGGAAGGAAATCAAATAAAGAATCAACAAAATAAGCAAAATATTATTTCCTTCCCAACATGGTGATTTTCGAAAATCACTATTAAATAAGGGGGTGTCGATTTTCCCATTAAAATAAGGAATAATTGGGTCTTGGATTTAATTTGAATAAATATCCCAAGAATTAAATTAAATCTGGAAAAATAGAATTTCTTCTTCAAAAGTCAAGGGGTCGAAAATCTCAAGAATTTGGGTGACAAGTATTTATGGAAATTTTCTCTAGTATTCTCACTCACCCTTAAACAATTAATTTACCACATAAATCACACAATTTAATAAGTCACATGCCACATCATAAAATCAATAAGTTTGACTTTTCAAACTTCCAACGAGAACCCTAGACTCGACTCGGCCATAACATCTAATGCAATAAATGCATTCACGACTCCACGTCATCAATAATAAATTTTAGGGCTCTAAAATTAGGGTTAGGAAATTCGGGATGTTACATCTTTGCTTTATCTTGGAAATGGCAATCTCTATCTCTCATTAACATCATGCCTCTCGCATATGTCGCTCTATTATCATACATTTCAAATTAAAAATCGCCCCCAATTCCAGGCCTGGCCCATCGCCGCCGCTTCCACAAACGCCAAACGCCTGATGGCCTTCTCCCTCGGGCAGACGCGCGCCATCGTCACCTGCAATCCCGACGTGGCCAAAGTGATCCTACCACCTCATGTTCAACCGCTGCGCATCGGAGAACTAGCCAACCGAGGCGGTCGAGTGAGGGACGTGCTGAAGCTGGCCTCCCTGAACAACATGATGTGCTAGGTGTTCCGTGTTCGGCAGGGAATACGACCACCTTCCTTTCTTGGCTGGCGGCGGAGCTGTATGATTTGGTAGAGGAGGGATACAGTCTTCTCGGCCTCCTCAACTGGTCCGACCACCTTCCTTTCTTGGCTGATCTCGACTTGCAGCAAATCCGCCTCGTGCCAAGGGTGAACCGCTTTGTCCAGCGGATGGCGGACGGTGGTGGTGGCGCGGCCGCTGATTTCCTTGATGTTTTGCTGTCGCTGTCGGATTCAGACATGATCGCCGTTCTTTGGGTAAGAATATCCCGACACTTTTATTTTAAATATTTTTTATGTCATTTAGCATAAGTCTCTTTCACTTATTAATCAAACCTTATTTCTTATTAATACCGTAAGAATATTTTATAAGTAAATAAAATTAATATTTGTTTTATGTAACATTCAAACCTTTTTATATAACTATATTTATTTTATTGATGATAATTTTCTTTTACTAAAGTGGAGTGTAATACTATTAGTCATAAGAAAAATAATGATTTTAAGTGAAGTAAATATTTACAAATTAAATTACTAGCAAATGAAGAGTTATAGCATCCCTTATTTCTTTTTCTTTCTTTTTTTTCGCTGTTATGATACATCCAGAAAACACAATTTTTATCACCTAACTTATACTACTCCTACTTGGTAAGATGGAGACAGTGGCGGAGGGGGCAACCGACCCTCTCCGGCAATCCGCTACCATGGACCCGGACATGATTTTTCCATTGTCGCCCCTTCCGATAGCTTCCGACGTCGCCCCTCCCCACTTTGTTAGCTTCAGAAAAAATTTATTACGCCCCTTCCGTTTTATTATCCTGGATGGAGACCCCATCCATCTTCTTATCATGCCAAAACTAGCATTATTTATAGCATTTCCCGTTGCTAATTATTAATGGAAAATTTGTTACTTATAAGAATAAAGAAGAAAAAGAGTGAAAGTAACTTTTATAACGAGCTTTCTATGCAAGCAATGATTCTCATGTTTGAAAACTATTTATAAAGTAAAGTTTGGGTTAATTTGATGAGAGGAAATGATATTTAGGGGAACAGTCAGACACAGTGGCAGAAGCAGTTATGATGGAATGGATTTTGATGAGCTAGATAGAGTTGTTGGGAGATCAGGTGCGGTTAAGGAATCGGATCTAACCGAGCTAGTCTACTTAACGGCGGTGGTCCCTTCTCTCCATCAGGGACTCCTTTGTTGACGGTTATCACGTTCCGGCTGGGACCACATCCATCGTCAATATGTGGGCCATCATGATTGATCCTCAAATTTGGAACCGTTTCCTCGACCCCAATTCCACTACCGACTTCTCCGTCTTCGGGTCAGACCTCCGAATAGCTACCCTTTTGCATCAATTTCGATTTGAGTCTTCTGGTGAAAGCGTTGACTTGTCGGAACTGCCACTACAAAAAAGAAGGCGTTTTGCGAGCACTATGTGTGCTAGCTATGAGGCTTGTAGCAAATTTGCTACTACATTTTGCGAGCACAAAACCATTTGCGAGCACTTCTGCTAGCACCTTCAATTCACTCAGTTCTGCTCGCTAATCAGCGAGCACGTGTGGTTCAGTTGATATTTTGGACTCATCGCTAGCACAAATTTGCTCGCAAATTTACGAGCACCTATGCGTTGCTCGCAAATTTTGGATTATTTTCGAACAAATTCTATTATTTTCTATTTTAATTATTAATTTTTTTTACAATATCTGGACAATTTTTATTAAAAATTATAATAAAATGACCTTTAAAAGTAACAAAATTCAAAATTTACATCAAATTAATAATAATGTTTTACATTTTTATAGGACCATATATATTTTGACTTCTCATTTCGTAAACTTGTTAACTAAGATTCTTGAACTAGTCTAGCAACTCCGCATATTTCTTCTCTAGCTCCACGCGCAAGTCTGCATTTTGCTTATCTCACTCTGCTGCATTTTGCTTCTCCAACTCCACACACGACGAACTAGTAGTATATGGGAAGTAAATGCTCAGTGCCTAACCGGCTCCGGGAATTTGCTTTCTCTTCTTCATCTTCCTAAGAAGCTCAACGTAAATGGCATCATAATCTTGGTCTTCTACCTCGTTAGCCCATAATGCATTTGCCTTTGTCATAACTTGCTCCTTTAAACAAACAAAAACATAGTAAGTATTCTAAATTTAAACACAAATCAATGTAGAAAGTAAATGTAATTTTATCCATCAAATTCTGTCATAATGGAGAAATATAATTGTTTTTGCAATA
Organism: Salvia hispanica; assembly: GCF_023119035.1. NCBI lineage: Eukaryota > Viridiplantae > Streptophyta > Magnoliopsida > Lamiales > Lamiaceae > Salvia > Salvia hispanica. Next base: position 34,355,242 of record NC_062968.1, on the reverse strand, counting down.
GCATGTCCAAACAAGCAAAACATTCCAATTTCAAATCTATTCAAAGGCCATTTCTAATCAAGTAGAGACACAAACAATGAAGACCTTATTTCTTTATGACCAACCACTGGGTTAAATCAAGTGATCTACAATCATGTGGTAGTGCTCAAGCATTTCAAGAAGTATACAAAGATAGCAAACCTGTTGCGTGTTGGCACTGCACTAGATATAAGGTAACTTGATATACTTGGATTTTACATGGTTTTAGAGGGTGGTTATGTATAAATTTGGTCATATTTTGTCTATTATTGGACATGTTTATATATACTTCTCTATTATATTGGTATGTTGACCATTTTGTTAAGAATGTGTAGAAAAAGGTACAAAATATGTGGATGTGCAGCAGCCTTGCTTTGAGACAATATTTACTGGAGATTTTGAAGTCCAATCAGCCCATAATGCATATCAATCTCTTTGTCTTCGAAAGAGCTTCGCGTGGGTATCTTGCACGCCTCAATCGGAGTTCGGTAAAAGAAGTTATGGTCGTTACAAGAACACTGCGCTATCCAGAAACTTACACGCGGCCAGGTGAATTATTACACTGTAAATTCACCCGGCCGGGTACTGTATTCTGCGGGAAATGGCCAGAAAGGGGTCGAAAATGACCACCCGGCCGGGTGAATTTTGCTCTTTATAATTCCACCCGACCGGGTATGCTATTTTGGCGTATTCTTTTGGCAAAAACGCGATTTTTTATGGAAGATTAAAAGGAAAACGCATAGGGTTCACATCGATTCAACATCTACCGCCTCCAACACTCACACACCCCCCCAAGAACACTTGGAGAGAGAGAAAGAAGATTGAAGACTTCCAATCGGAAGATTGAAGTTGTCATTCCATACATTCATTATCACAGGAGTATCTTAATCTTTTCTCCATGTATTTCATAGAATCTTTTGTTTCAAATATGGTTTTTGTGAAGAACATGAGTAGCTAAACATTTCTTGTAGAATTCTTAGTGATGATGCATTAGTTTCATAGTTTTTATCCAATTGATTTTGTTCTTACCTTGCTCTTGTAGTTATTTGATTATTCTTGGGTTTATTCCTTTCAATTGCTTGATCACCACTTGATTGTGTAGGATTAATTAGATTAATCGGGAGATGAAATAATTAATCTGGAAATAAGAATAATTCACACCTTAATGCAATAAAACTCGGGAGAGTTGAGGTTTTGAGTGAGGTCTTTGACCTAATCGAGCTTTGGGGAGTTAGGGGTTTTACGATTAGAAGGGGACTTCAATCCTAGCACCTAATCTGCAGGTTTCTCACCTCGGGAGGGGGTTTAATCTATAATTGTGGTCGACTTAGTAATTCTAGAGACACCAAAAGGTAAGACAATTTGATTGGATAAGAGCTTGGAAATGTGCATCGGATCCTTGAGTTCTATAATTTTCTCTATATTATCTTTTCATTCCGTGTTTACTTGCTTTTATTTGTTTATTTGCTCATTATATGTTTTTCGTAGTGTTAGAAAACAACCAAACCTTTCATGATTCTCTAGATAGTAGTCAACATTTGTTCGTGGTAGTTAAGTTGATACAAATTTGTCTCTGTGGGATATGATACTCTTGCTTGCTAATTGCTACATTAGCCCCGTACACTTGCGGGTATCACTTGTGTTAAAATAAGTCGAGTCATAACTCTGCTCCAATTTGCTTTCTGAGCACTTCACCCTAAAAACAAGAATGTAAAACATAATCACACTCAAAATAATCGTATGTGTCATACTATTTCATGGTAATGATTTTTTATTAGATTATCATCTTATTGAAAGGTGGTATACTGATTCTGGTTTAACACTTACTCTGAATTTGATTCTCAATAAATTAGTGCCAGTTTGTGCAACTTTGCGGATGAAAAAGCAACCCCTATAACAAAAAGGTATACAAAACTTAGGTTACAAGACCGATCATATATTCTATATTCTTCATTTTTTCCTTTAGGAATATTTACTCATCCATTTTAAATGCATATGCATGCAGTTATGTACAAGGCAATAACTTGCTAACCCAAACACACAGTTCATATTCCAACAAATTAGCAACCTTAAGAGTTTGCATTCTCCTTCAAGTGAATGCTGATTTAGTAGCAACATCAAAGAATATCATGTTGTCATAGTCATTCATAGATGAGATATCAAAGAATTCCTTGAAAGAGAATCCATCAAACAATAATAATCCTAAGTGTCACAACTGAAAAATGTGCTCATTTGAACATCTCAAATGGTGCTTTAGGCAAGAAAGTTTACAGAATATCAACGGGGAGGTAGTACAAACAAGAAACAATTACATCACAAAACTGGTATTGCAATGCTATGATCATCAGATAAGAAGCTTCAAACATTGCAAATAGATGATGCCGAATAATGCTCATTATAATCAATAAGATTCCAGAAATGAGAGATACCGTGTTTAGGTGACAGTAGATAGATTAAGTATAGATCTTCGAGACTCTTGGTAAATGCTCTTTTTATGACTTGAACCTGCAAAATAATACATTGAATGACCTGAAATTAAACAACAAGAATGAATCCACTCTACTAGATATTATTAACTAGATAGCATATACGCAATCCATCAGAATTCAGAAACCACCTAGTCACTTTTGTGCCTCTTCCCATGTCACTTTTCCATTTTACTATGCAAAATTCAAAGCAACCATACTCACAACCACCTTTCGAATCCTATCGGAAGATAATCATTAACACTATATTTGCCCCTGTACCTTTTGGATCTTAGAGGCACACATTACTCAATTCCGTAGCCTAGAGCCACCTCAGGAGCTCAATAGAGCTTCATCACTGTCCAGAACAACATGTATTTAACTTTGCTAAGGCTGCCTCTGTTCATGAAATAAAAGGCACAAATTAGCATCTATTTGCGCAGAGAAGGAGAGATAGATTTAGAATATTTAGGAAAATTACTAATATCGGTGAGAAGAAAGAAAAAAAGCAACAAATTGACCATCTTTCATCTTTTCAAGCATCGAAAACCTTATAAGAACAAGATCACGAAGCAAGACACAACAACATTTTAGATAAGTGCATTTGTCCAGAAATTGTTTGATTAAGCTCTATAGATAACATTCTGGTAATCAAACACTGCTAATTAAGTGTGGCCATTATTGAATCCTAATCATAGAAGATCTGTTTGAACATTTTAACAAACACATGGAAGATGGCACGAATGTGTTCTACATACATCTGTTCATAATTTTTAATCGAAATAGGGCAAAATTGAATCTGCAAAACTCTCATTTTCTCTTATTACTACTTCAATCAACGCTATAATCAACATTCTATACAAGTAATCACCTGAATCTGATTTCATTCCTAAAAATATTCATTTCCTAATCAAAATCAAACACTCAAAAGCCATTGCAAAAAATTGAGGGGAGAATAGCTCTAAATCTCTAATCAATTAGCATAATCGAAAGAGTAATTGAACAAAGGAATGAAGATATTCACCTCGATCTCAATTGAGAGGAAAACGAAGTCAGTGAGAGGAAAAACCGGTGGAAATTTTGTCTTGAGCTGGAAATGAAGCGTCCTCGAGCAGAGATGGATCACACCTATTGCGGACGAGAATTGGGGGAGACGGTGAGATTGGGAGAGGCAGTGAGAATTGAATCAGGGGAGGAATTCGACAGCTTCAAGGAATTTAAGAAGGAATTTAAGTCTGAATTCATTTTCAATACAAATGAGAGCAATTGGGCGTGTGGGAATTAAGCGAATGAGAAGAATTAAGTATTTACAGAGCACCTATTTCTGCTCGCAAATTTGCGACCACAGGGACTTTGCTCGCTAAATTGCGAGCACATGCATATGTAAGATGCACAGTTTGTCACGATTGCGTACATCGTTTGCTCACAAATTTGCGAGCACTATGTGTGCTCGCTAAACTCCTCATTTTATTTGTTTGCGTTTTTGCTCGGTATTATGCTCGCAATTTTGTGAGCAGACGATACTATTCTCGAAAGTTAGCAAGCACCGGTGGTGTGCTCCCAAAAATTTGGTCGCAAACGGAAGCTTTTTTTGTAGTGCGCTAAGACTGTCTTGTGAAATGGCTAAACCTCTCGTGGTCATACTCCAACCCAGGCACTGTCTTACGACTTCCCTCTATTAGCTTGAAAAAATATAAATATGTAGCCATGCGTTTTGTTACTTTTATAAAAATAAGAAAAATATTGAATTTCATATCTTCATGTATATGCATGGGTTGTGGCCATGCTTCATCTATGTGAATGTCTTGAATTTATTGAGTACTTGTTTTTTTCTTTTCCTTCAAGTTTAAAGCATTTACGGCCATAGCAAATGACTCGATTTCATACTATCTTTTACAATAAATGAACAAGTCTATTTTACTTGTTATTGCCATATTGATTTTTTTGTAAATAGGTATATAGGGTATTGATCTATGGAAAACTAGATCTAAATACAAAAATGCAAAATAAAATCATACGAACGGCATATTTAGGTCACTGTTAGTTTATCTTTAGGTCATTTTAATAAAGGATGACCTAAAAATTAAAATTATCTAATAATGACATCAAATCCAGATTTTATAAAATGAACTAAAACTGATTAATAGCGATCTTCCATGTTTCTTCTTGTTTGAAAAGGTTGAGCTCCTCTGGTGATCACTCTCATTCCAAAGAGTTTCTTGATTGTGCCTTTGGATGAGATGGAACGGAGGGTATGAGCTCTGTTGGCTTCGGTAGGCTCTTCGATGCTTTCTTCCAATTGTTATTAGGACTATTAGGCTTTCTTGGTACACCTAATTCCGTATATCATTTTCATCGAAAAGGATTTAGAATTGAGTTACTCTTGTATGATTCAATTTCGTATTCTAATTTCAATTTCACGTACAGAACGGACATCTTAAAAAACCACAAACTTATGACAATTTACAACTTTTCCAACCCGACTAGAAATTTTTTGAAAAACTTTGGTTTAAACTTTAATTTACCCATCTTCGCATTATTAGGTTTGAAGAGTTAGCCTAAAAAGGGTTGCACAGAGCAATTGTGGGTGTTGAAATGCATTGAGTAGTTTATGGGCTGACAATATAAACTCCCAAACAATAAAATAAAACAACGATTTGAGTAATACAAGCAGGGGCCGCGCGAACGCAGGCCCCCTCTAACACAAATTATGACGTAGGCTCGACCACTTGGGCCGACCTTAGGCGGGCGCCCCTCCAAAGTGCAATGGAGGTCGCCAACCTAGGCCATGGGCCTTATGGATCACCCATCGACCCCGTCCAGGTAAGTATGTTTCTTGGACCCAATGGCCCCTCTTTTATAACCCAACTTTCTCTCCATTCTTCTTCTCTCAACCGATGTGGGATACGGAGAATCACAATTTCCTTCTGCAAACACAACTGAGCTTCGCCAACAGCCTTACTCAATTGCCCTTACTTATTTCAGCATCAAAAATCAAAAATCAAAAATAAAGAAAACATAATGATTATTGCTAAGTTGTTACTCATCAAAAAGGTGGAGTAATATCTTCTTACAAAAGTAGTATGAAATATTTGAACATAATTGATACGTCAAACAGGATGGAACCGATTCCCATGGTTGAATGACAAGAAACGAATATTGAGTGGGGCAATTTAACTTTCATTTTATTCCAATTATTGAGTTACTCTTTCAGTGGATCTCTTGTTCCACAAATGTCAACTACTACTACATTGAGAATGTTAGTCAAATGATTGCAAGTGCTGAATCATAATAGTAGTTTTATACCAAAAAAAGTGACACATTTTATTGAATCACACAACAAGAAGAGCATATATCAGCTGCCCCCCACTTTATATAAACTGGCTTAATAATCAGAACCCACATATTTTATTTTATTTTTCTGTTTTTGCAAGAACAAGATACTCCTCAAACTTATTGTAACATTGCATGACAAACACAATTAAAACACTAGAAAATATGATAAAAATGTTCAACCATTGTGGTTTCCTCTGCTGCCATTGAGCTTCCTAACGAGAGTTAGATGGATCCCGGGATCGTTGTGGTGGCAGCTGCTGTTGAACACAATGGAGTTGTTCACTCCTTGAACGTTGCTGTTCAAGAACGTCGTCATGGGCGGCTGCGACTGCCCCACCGAATTCTTATCCTTGTGGTCACTGGTGGTGTCGTTTGCGAGGGTGTAGGCGGTGCCGTGAGGGTGTTTCTTCTTGTTGGAAGAGGTTATCTCCATGAGGGCTCCCCTGTTTTCACCGGTAATGGTGATCACTCTCATTCCCAAATCTTCGGAGTCAGAGAGTTTCTTGATCGCGCCCTTGTCTTTGGTTGGAGGCTCCCTTTTGCCTTTGGATGGGAGGGAATGGAGGGTATGAGCATTGTTGGGTTTGGTGGGCTTTTCGAAGCTTTCTTGGACGAGGACGCTTTTCTGCTCGATCTTGGGCTCGCGGTCCTCCTGCGATGGCCTGAGCTGGGCGGGGGGCAGTTGGAGGGGGGAAGGGGGGTGAGATGAAGCCTTGATTTCTTGTGATGGTTTGAGTGGTTTGGGAGATGATAGGGGCGTGTCTTTCTTGGGAATGGCTGTTTCGGCAGTTGGGAGAGGTGGTGTAGGTTTGGAGGAGGGTGGGGATGTGGTTTGAGTCTTGATTTGAGGGGACGAGGTAGGGACAGTTGCTGGTTTTGTGACCGGGGAGGATGGTGGTGGTGGTGATGTTGCAACTTGGGCCCTCGGTGGAGAGGGCCGGGGTGCAACTGGTGACCTAGGTGGGGTTGAAGGGGTGGTGGTTGGGACAGGGGAAGCTGGTATGGGTGGAGCGGGGGGCGATGGCGGGGCAGTGGGAGGCTGAGATGCAGGGGCTGGCTCTTGGGGCGGCGGAGGAGGCCTGATTGGGATTGCTGGCCGCACTATGGCTGGTGGGCGGGGCGTTGGTGTTGCTGGTGCTGGTGCTGGTGCTGGTGGACGCATAGTGGGCAATCTGAACCATGGCGGACGTTGAGTGGCCATCTGAAGTTAAAAGAGTAGTAGTATGTAGTTATGAGTTTGAGTTATGTAAATGAGAAATATATAGAGGAATGAAAGATGGTATTGTAAAATGGAGAAGCGATTTGGAAAAGAAGAAAGGAATCGGATTCAGCTGCGAGAAAAGGTTTAAGGATGGTATATGATGATGATGGGTGGTTGATTTCATTGTAACACAATGCATCTTGCTCTGCATACAAAAAATACTGTTCAAAATTCAGCAATTCTTTTTGTTTGTCGGATTCAGATTTTGGGTATCATCTTGTTCATATGTTAAGTTGTGATTGTATTAACACAATCTAAGTGTATGAAACACACAAATTGATTGCAAGAGGTTGCTTGTGGAGACGTTGATTCGGTGCGCTTTAGTTTCTGCTTTAAATATTTGTAGGCCACTTATGTTATGGCTTTCTTTCTTCTCTTTAATACAGCCCAAATTCATTACATGGAATCAGGTAGCTACATGGGAGAATGCCACGTGATTTCATTGGGCTTATTCTCAAATTCTACCACTTCGTGATTTTTTAGTTTCACACGAGTATTTTTAAGGCAGTAATGTCATTTTTTCAAATAATACACGTGTCATTCACATTTAATACTTCAATAGTTCAATTCAATGCCAAATCGGCTTCTATTATTCATTTGGCAGAAAAATTTTGACTCAACAATTACTTGAGTACTAAAGAGAAATAAAGTAAAATTTCTGATAATTATATACTCCTATTATTTATATTCACCATAACCTTCTTTTTATGTTATATTCATTCAAGTAACTCAAGATTTGTTTGAGTAATTATATAATCCTATTATTTATATTCACCATAACTTTTTTTTATGTTAAATTCATTCAAGTAACTCAAGATTTATCAATCGTACTCAATAGTATTAATATTCTTTTAATTTTTATGTAAGTAGTAATCAATTGTTTTTGCAGTTATACTTTTCATGTGATTGATATCTTAATTTTTGTGAATGTTTATACTTTATATACTAGGAGTAGTATTTAGGAATACAAAATATAGTATAAATGAATTTTAATAGTATTTAGTTTTTGGCCAGATTAGACATGAAATTTGAAAGTTTAGAATTAGGTCAGGAGATTTTTAATCCAATAAAATTTTAAATCAATTAGCTCGCAAACGAAATATGGTTGACCCGAAACCTGATGAATTTACCGATTAACATTCATGCAATATGTTCGGACCACTTAATTTTTATATAATTATTGCAATTCTAAACTTAATGTCTAGGATCAAAATTCTAGTCGTGAATTTCTTTCTTTTGTTACTTGTATTTAACTCTTTTGTATTTTTGTTCTTTCCATGTATCTGGCCGTGATTCTGATTTTCTTATTTTTGATACTAATTGATTATGATAAGAAAAAAAAATATGATGCTCAACATACGTCAAAGACATCCCATGTCCCCACCTTGACCTTAATTAGTAGATGGTCAGAATTAGCAATCCTGCTCAACTCAATTCGATAAAAAAAAATATATTCCCTCCCACAGGAAATGTTTTCTAACGATGACTATAATAAACAATCTTTAGATTAAAATGTGTAAATGACTAAAGTATATGATAGAATTTATTCTTAAAGAGAACAAAATAATAATATTTTAGTTAAAAGTTCCCTGCCTACGTTCCTTCTGAAACATACTAGTACTATAGTATATATGAGCGTTTCGTAACTTTATCTAGGAACAATGTTTTTGGCAGACAACTTGAGTTGTAGAATAAAACAAATAGATAATTGCATTTTTTGGTGGTTGAAACTTTTTTTATTTGACAAATTGGGATTTGCATATGTTTAAACGTCTACTTGTTAACGGCGATATAGCCACTCTTCAATACGCACCAGATGCCTTCATATAGAATTACACATAATTGGATCTTTTGTCTATCCTTTATTTTTGTTTGAAATATTTCCTCCGTTTTTTAAAATAGAAACATTTGAAATTATACGGATTTTAATGCACAATTTGGTAAAGTAAGATAGAAGAGAAAAAAAATTGGTAAAGTAAGAGAGAAAGAGAAAAATTGATAAAGCAAGAGAGAGTGAGAGGAAAAAATAATGGAATTAATGTTAGTGGATTATGAGGTCTATTTTATTAATGGTATAAGTGGTAAATAAATTAATGTATAAGGGTGTAAAAATTTCCTAAAATAGAAAGTTTGAAAATTACTATTTTTAAAGAATGAACTAAAATAAAAAATAGTTGCTATTTTAAAAAAGCGAGGGAGTATACAGTAGAAATGGAAGGTTATAGTTATTCGTTCAAGCAATCAAGCCCATTTATAGTATGGGCCAATCATGGAGTAGTATTTTCACAATCTGACTTATGGATATGTTTGATAGCATAGATATTAGTTGTACATCCAATCTGTCAGATTTCGATTAAGCTATGTAGAGTTAGAAATTATCAATCACACATTTTTAAATCAAACAAATTATGCAATTCAACTTACAAAATTTGACTACATAAACAACTCGGCAATATAGAATTTCCAGAAGTCGCTGTTAATGCTTATGCAATTTCTATCATGCTTATGTGCGTACAGCGTACCTGCTGGGGCGCAAAGCTCAATTAATGGATAAGTTTTATGTGAGTAAGAAATTACTAGTAAATAGGAGTACTTAATTAGATTAAAATTGCGGTGCACTCCATCAATTTACCTGCTTCCCATTCTTATTAAGCCTTATTTATTGTCACGTACACTACCGATACATTACATACCCCTTCTCGCATATAGATAAGCAGTCGGTTTTGAGGAATAGTAGTACTATCTAACAAATTCAAGAACAGAGAACAAAATTAATAAATTTTGCCATTTGAGAAGGTGGTTTTACTGTGCGGTCATGGTCTTAGTCCTACTGCTTATTAGCCTATCATTGCTTTTTGTCACATTTCCCTTATATTGATTGATTAAAACTAGGGTATTAAATTGAGTTTAATATGCTACAAAGCTACTGTTTGTAAAAATATTTTAGGCTTTAGCTAATTGAATTAGGCAAAAGGAAAATGGTTATTAGCCTAGAATTGGTATTAATCATATTTAAGCGTGTTAAGATATTAATAAGGCCATGTTTGGGTAGGGTTGATAACTCTACAAATGAAATTCTATGAATAAAAATGTCATTTTTGTTGATAAAATTACATCTCTAAATGAGTTATCTAATGTTTGATTAAATGTCGAGTGTGGTTCCCACATGAGACCTGGTCGTGGCGTGAATATTAGAATGCATGTGCATTTAGTTCAATTAAAACATGATGAAACATAAACGTCATTTAATTTAGAATGAAATACAATAAGCAGTGATCCATAATCACGCCACATTTATGACTGATTTTGAGTATCATCGCTGATCACACATCACATCACATCGCATTGTTTTATTTTTTCTGATAGCGCCCAAAAATGCAGCCTCAAATTTTATTTTCTTGCAACAATGCGTCGTACTCCTCGAAACTCCCATCTTATTCCTATTCCTCCTCCTCAATCATATTATTACTCCGCCCCGCCCATCTCTACGATAGCCTCCACCTCCCCCAACTCAACGACTCAGGTGGAGAAGTCGCGCTCCTCCACGACTCTGACTACATCAATCTCCTCTCCGCCCGCCACCACAACTAAGTCGTTTTCTCCCCCGCCAACCGCATCAACTCCAGCACCGGCAAATCAAGCTTCATCCAATTTCCTCAATTACGATATCTACCTATTGGTGCAGAGCTCGCCGACCGGAGGATCCGAGGCGGCGCGTTTCCACATCGGCTCTGCTGAATTCTATGGACGGATTGTCCAATTTCCAGGATGAGAGGATCATGATCTTCACCGTCAACACAAAGGAATGCTCCGCGACGTGCACATTTATTTTCCATTCTGCGATTTCAATTCGTTCAAATATCTAGAGAGCAATTATTATTCACGCAAGTCGACAAAATATTGGAGAGCAGGCGAACAATGAGATGGGCGAGTTGATGTTAGTGAGCCTGAAGACGGTGGTTTCGACGTTAAGGAATAGTAGGTTTGAACGTTATTTCCAATACACTACACAGAAAAACACATATTTTGTCGTGAAAAGTGTTTTGTGAGAGGGAGAGGTCCTACAATTAGGTGAGTTATTATTGGTGAATGGTGGTGATTGTAGGTCTCATAAATTATTGAGCTGTCTCATTCCTTAGATCTTATTAATTAGTTGGAAGCAGTGGCCATCCAACCAACATCACAAATTAGACAGCAGTATATTTGAGGATACATGCAAGTTGTCTCAGCAGAGGCCAAACTGTTCAACTCCATGATTGTGTTCAAACCAAGTATTCAAATTTTGTCAAACTAAACCCAAAATTTGATTTTAGTCGTGCTCAAGTTCAACAACCACATGAAGCCATTAAGATGACAATTTCAATCGGACAGCGATGGATTTAGCCTCATTCATAAATACATAAAAACACATGACTTTTTAAACTATTTGAGCTCATCTAAAACCGCAAAAAACACAAGCATCAATGAAAATAGGAAGAAATTGTTGATCCAAAAAAGGTCAGCAAGAACAGGTGGGCGGGTTCTTGAGTTCACTAACTTCAGAGTGAGCGGCTTCAATCTTGAAGCCTGACCGGCGGTGTCCCAGATCTGAGCCTTGATGAGTTTGGAGCTGATGGTGACTGTTCTAGTCTGAAATTCAACGCCGATGGTGGACTTGGAGTCAAGACAGAACTCGTTCTTCGCGAACCTCGACAGTAGCTGCGTTTTCCCCACCGCGGAGTCGCCGATCACCACCACTTTGAACACGTACGCGATCTTCTCCTCCTCGCTCATCTCTTGATTCATTTTTCCTGTTCAGAATTGATAGAGAGAGAGACACACGATTGGAGTAAAGCGGTTAAGTTGAATAAATAAGGCGGAAGATGAAGTGATATTGATGGCTGTAATTTGTAAGTGCCTGCTCAATCAACTGTTTTCACTTTCACTATATTCACTCACCAGACTCACCACATAATCTTCAATCTCTTCAATTAATCAATTTTGCATTATTTCTAACTAAGACCATCTCCAATGACTTTAAGCTAGCCACCCACTCTCTCTCTCTGCCACGTCATCAGCACTAAAATTCTACCTGCCACGTCATCATTTTATTCAAATAGGCTAGTCGCAATAAAAATAATTTAAAAACAACTACATTTACGGAATTAAATTTACGAGACATATACGGAAAAATTCATTCATTTCATTTAAAAAAAGAGGTACATAGATAAAAAAAAATAAAAAAATACATGATTTTTAAGAAAAAGAACGGGCTTCCACACACGAGCTCCGCCGCTCTCTACTCCTCATCGTCGCCGCCGCCATCGCCGTCGCCACCCGGGACTTCCACATCGGTGGGGGTATCTGAGCCCGCGTCTGAGCCCCCATCAAAAAGTTTCAAAAAAAAAAAACAAAAAATGGGCGTTGCCCGATCGCTCGCCAATCGGCACGCCACAATGGCGGCTAGCGCCTGGAAATCGGCGTGCGCTCGCCGGTTTCTTCGCCGAAATGCCGCTGGCTAGTTCCAATAGTTCGGCTAGCCGACCGGCTAGCGATGCGAATCGGCTAGCCGCTATTGGAGATGCTCTAACCATGTTATAGTCCAACTCATTTTGACTTAATAGCAAACTCAACTGTTATGAAAGTTACTCCCTCCGTCCCCTTTACTTGACACGGTTTGACTCGGCACGGATTTTAAGAAATGTAATGGAAAGTGTGTTGAAAAAATTGGTGGGATGTGGGCCTACTTTTAAAGTATTAGTTTTATAATAAATGTGAGTATGAATGAGTTAGTGGAATATGAGATCAACTACCAAAAATGGAAAAAGTGAAGTGTATCAAGTAATGAGGGACGGACCAAAATGGCAAATTGTGTCAAATACAGGGGGAGGGAGGGAGTAGTACTTAAATATTGGGGGCACTCTTAGCAGGATATATTGACAGCTATTAAGTGATGCAGTTCAAAGTGCGATGACATAAATCCATATCTCTTAAGATTTAGCTGAACCATTTCTTTAACCAATTTAATCACCAAAATTTAGTTGTTTACCGTTACGTTTTATTGGAGTAAAAAGGCCTTATTCCAAGTCGAAATTCAGGATAAAATCCATTACTCTCATCCTACAAATTCTCAGATTCAGATTCCAATCCAAATCAACTTTACTTTATTTTGAATATTCAAATTTTAAAAGCCAACAATTCTTATGTTAAAAAGTCAATAAAAAACTGACAAGGTTATATGTTCTGTTTCACTAGTAATATCAAAGAACAATCAAAATAAATCAAATCAATTTCACAATTTAATTACCGAATCATGGAATTTTCTCAGAATTCTCTGTCAAGATTTACGGTTAAAAATTAAAATGATTCTGCCACAATTTGTGATTGACAATATACTCACATTCTTCATTTTATTGTCTTACAGATTATATTGCAGTAAGATATCATCAATCAGTATAAATGATGGTATCCATATTGGCCCTTGATTGAAAGCAAGAACCTAAATTCCTTGAATATTTTGTAAATGTAATATTCACAGAAAACATAAACCTTAAACAAAATTTGGTGTAAAGCACAATACTATATAAACATTAAAACGACATATACACACATCAGTCCTGTATGGCTGTATTCTTTTATAGAGGACAATTTAAATGCTATTTGTGGACCCCGTCAAGAGTCCCATTGCACAGCTCCCTTGTCCTATCACAAATGTTGTTCAATTTCTTGTTTTTCATATTTTCAGTGAGTAGTATTCTTTTACTGCCGCAACAACACAAGCATTCAAGAGTAAGAATGTGGTGATATCAGCCCCATATGTAGAAACTGCATTCACCACAATGTCATGATCCTATATGAGGCCGCTCATATAGTTAGAAATATCCATGTAGCATCAAGAAATCATTTAAATAACTATTATCCATTGCAGTTAAAACTTGCTCAGAAGAATGATAATTATTCAGCAATCAATTTTGTTTTTATCTGTCAACTTTGAGCAATTAGAAATATGCCAAATTACAAATATAAAAGCAAAGATTACATTCTCTAAAATTGTAAAAAATAAAATAAAATAAAGTAACATATGCAATAGCATTACAGAACAGGCTTCTATATCCACAAAAAAAATAAAACCATGATCACCGTTTTCTATAAAATAAAGATCATAACAGCTTTTGTTTTGGTGTGAATCTTCTCCTCCTCCTCCTCCTTCCCACATACTTAAGAAGTTCATCTATAAAAATGACTGGTGCCGAGAGCAGCAAGACAAGGAGCCATTCATTCAAGCCTAACGGAACCACACCAAACACATTCGCCATGAAAGGGACGTACAGAACGAAACAGTGGAGAGCGAGAGAGGCGGACATGGCCACCAGCAGCCAAGGATTCGTCCACGGCGGCATTCTCACAAGGCTATTGTCTTCCGACAGTGCGTTCAGAGAGTTCAACATCTCAATAGCAACCAGCACAGACAGCGACAGAGTCATCGCCTTCACCTTACCCACCGAGAAGTAGTCACAGGGGTCTGAGAATGAGATGGCCCCGCCACCACTCACTGTGAAGGGAGACGCGGTGAAGTTTGACCATGTTGAGCACTCCCCCCAGCTGCGCAGCTGAGATAACTCAACCAGAGTATGCCCGTCCGCGACCAGGTTTATGCCTAGAAACGATGCCTGTGTGTACCACATGACGAACACTCCAACTGTTGCAATGCCGACATAGGACCCTATCACCTGCCAAGGACAACCGTGTAAGAAAGTAGTTCTTGTCCTAAAATGAAAGGGCGGCACAAAAAGAGCAAGCAGACCATGTAGCGGAAGAGGATCCACGAGTCAATGAGAGCTTCACTGCTCTTCCGAGGTGGTTTCTGCATGATATCGACATCAGCAGGGTTGAATCCGAGGGCTGTTGCAGGCGGACCATCCGTGACCAGATTCACCCACAGAAGCTGCACTGGTATCATACATTCCGGTAGGCCGAGAGCAGCAGCCAGGAATATGGATATAACCTCCCCTACATTAGACGAGATCATATACCTGATAATCAACACAACTCCATTAGTACTAGATATGAAGCGTATCTGAACCTTGTCTTGTAATGCAATGAAACAAAGCATACCTGATGAAGGCTTTCATGTTATTGTAGATTGAACGGCCTTCTGCAACTGCTGATACAATTGTGCTGAAATTGTCATCGGCTAACACCATATCTGATGCTTCTTTCGCTACCTAGCAATTGGCAACGTTTCTTGGATTAACTTCTATGATCACATTTCCAACTATATAGTTGCTTTGTACAATAAGCACCATGTTTTTAGATGAAGTAATGGGAAATGCATAACATATAGCTCTGTTACCTCAGTACCAGTGATTCCCATCGCTATTCCAATATCAGCAAGTTTTAAGGCAGGTGCATCATTCACTCCATCACCAGTCATTGCAACAATTTCTCCCATTTCTTTGAGCAACCTCACAATATCTTGCTTGTGCCTAGGTTCGGCTCGAGAAAAGACCTTGCCCCCAGGTTTTGACAATATATCAATTTGTTGTTGAGAAGAAAGGGCCATGAACTCTTTACCGGTGAAACTTCTTCCTTGGAGATCCTCGCCTTCAGGAAACAGCCGTATTTCCTTACAAATGGCCTCGGCTGTGGACTTGTTGTCTCCAGTTATCACCATGACCTTGATTCCAGCTCCTCTGCAATCCTCGATTGCTCTACCAACTTCCTCTCGAGGAGGGTCCTGTATTTTGAATAGATTGTCATAAGATACAAATGCAAGTCCCTTTCGTGTCTGATAAATAGATTACATATTATGATGAGATAAGATATGAAAACTCACCCTTATACCAACTACTCCTACAAAAATTAGGCTACTTTCTATGGAGGAGTAGCACGAGGGGTCGAGCAACTTCTTGTGTGCTGGATGAGTCTCAGTATAGTAGTCTGAGAACTCTCCAAGATCATCTTTATATGCCAAGCCTAAGCATCTCAAACCCTTTGAAGTCATGTCCAAGAGCCTTGCTAACAACATTTGCCTACAGGTTTCATCCATGGGGAAAGTTGAACCGTCAGCAAGTTGCACATAGGAAGTACGCTCCAGCAAACTCTCAACGGCACCCTACATGAGAAGTACACATCGAAGAAAAGAACGAATCAGTGCACATCGAGACCAGTAGGAAATAGTCTTGGAACATTTCAATTGTGACAGATCTACTTAGCCATGAATTATTTAATATGTAAACCAAAATCAGAGAGGGTAATCTATTTCTCAGTGAGCGAGCATCCTGAAAAATGGCTGCTGTGAGACGAATGGAAGTTACCTTGACAAGAAGTCGATTGCTACCATTTGTTTTGCGGACAACAACGCTCATAGATTTACGGACGCGATCAAACTCTAGTGTTGCAACTCTTTTTGATCTTTTAGCCCACCACTCGCAACATGCTGAAGTGAAATGAAAATGTTAGAAATGGCATATACAGAGCAAAAGGGCAGCAGTAATGAAGATAAATGATCTGCTCACCTAATTTAACTGCATTGCGATCAATCAAAAGATTGGACAAGAGCTTTGAATAACGAATCTTATCCTTTACCTCACTATCAGGAACTCCCATCTTCTCAACCAAAACCTTAAGAGCAGCTTCTGTGGGCAATCCCGTTGCTCTAAACAAACGACCATCACAATATATTCCAGCATCATTACAAACTGCACAAATCTCAGCCACTGCTTGCAAATTGGCATCCATATTATAACAGTTCCAATCCACTATCCCTCCATCCTTGGGGTCATAAGTTGTGCCTTCGACATGGAGAATTCTAGAAGCTGTAGTCTTACCTCCCAGAGTGAAGAACTCTGTTACTGCCATCTGATTTGTGGTCAATGTCCCCGTTTTATCCGAACAAATAACAGATGTGCATCCTAATGTCTCCACGCTAGGAAGCTTACGTACTATAGCATTCTTTTGAGCCATTTTCCGGGTGCCTAAGGCTAAGCACGTTGTGATCACAGCAGGGAGGCCTTCAGGGATTGCAGCAACTGCGAGGGCAATGGCTATCTTGAAATAGTAAGTGCATTTATCGAAAGAGAACTTGAAATTCGAAGGCCATCCATCCACAACCTCCCATGACAGAAAGTATTTGTAGTTGATAAGCCATACAACGAGGCAGATGATGCCAATTGCAGAAGTGAGCCTATTACCAAACTCATCAAGCTTCTTCTTCAAAGGAGTGTCACTCTCTTCCAATGAAGCCTCGTGGATTTGAGCTTGTATCTGTCCGATCTCAGTCTGCATCCCAGTGCTGACAACTATGCAAGTGCAGCTGCCATTAACAACGGTGGTTCCAGCAAAAACCATGTTCTCTTTCAACTGCAGTTCACAATCATCCAAGAATACAGGATTGGTGCCTTTCAACACTGGCATTGCCTCCCCGGTCAGAGAGCTCTGCTCGACTCTTAAGGTAGAGGTTTTTAGCACTGCCACCCTCATGTCAGCCGGCACTTTATCCCCTACACGCAGTTCCACAATATCACCGGGAACTAGCTCGCGTGCAGGCAAATCAGGCACCAAATATCCATCTCTCAACACCTTGCCAGATTCACATTGCATCTCCTTCAACGCTTCAAGGGCCTTCTCTGCATTACCTTCTTGCCAAACACCAACTATTGCATTAAGGACTAGTATCAAGACTATGACAAAAGGCTCAACATATGCCTCGAACCCCGACTCCTCCTCATCACTTCCTTGCAAGAAAGCCAGAACAAATGAGATGAAAGCAGCTAATAGAAGGATTTTAACAAGCATATCATCAAATTGCTCCAAAACAAGTCTCCATAGGGGCTTCCCCTTCTCTTTCTGGAGTTCATTCCATCCAGATCTCTCCCTCCTTTTCTCTGCCTCATACGTACTCAACCCTTTGTCTAGCTTCACTCTGTACTCCTTCAAACACTGCTCCACAGACCATGACCATGCCTTAAATGGCTTCTCATCAATTCTTTCTTCCATTTGCAAACAAGATATGGAGAAGATATCTCACTCAAAACTCCTACACAAGAATAACACAATTACAATTAGCTGCTTCAGAAAATAAGCAAGTAAGTAGAGGTATAAATGGCAAATAAAATGTAATCTTAATTTGGAAGAGAAAGAGACACTTTGATAATATCAAAAGCCATTAATTCAGCTATACCAAAACTTGGCCCGCATATGTGAAGGGAGACAATAATTCATCTTGGTTAACCGATTTAAATTTCCACCAACTAAAGCAATAAATTCCCCTACCAACTTAATCAACACAACTACAACAATCTCCAAAACAACATAAGGATATGAAAAATCACAGTAATTCTCAACACTCCTGACCTCAAGAATATGATCCAAATTCACGTAAAAGCTTAGATGTTTCAAATCACAGTATAAATAGAGGGTGAAATGAGAGAGACAAGAAGACCCCAGTTGAGAGAAGTCCACAAATACCTCAAAACGAAGAAAAGTCCATGGCTTTAACTCCAAGCAACAAGGAATCGCTTCTCCCAAATATACAATTGAAAAGTAGTGGACGAATTTTCAGTCAATAAATGCTTTTGTTTGAGAAAGTGGAGAAAATCTTTGAAAGAGTGGGGTTGGATTTGCGTGGGGATAAAAGTGGTAGCACTAATCTTCTTTTGAAACTGCTTTCTTCAGTTTGCATATTTTCGAATTTAAAAGCGGGATAAATGAATACTGGTTTTTTCTTTAATTGGGAGGAAAGAAAATGAAGTTTCACTGTTTTTGCATTGAGTTGACTTTGTGCCTATGAAGACGTGAAATATTGAAATCTCAAATCTGTTCCAACAAACAAAACAGACTGGATTCTCTCTTTTTCCTTTGTTTAATGTACAATAATTAAGATAGAAAAGTTGGCAAAACAAGAAGGCCTGCACCATATAAATAAATTAAGTAAGCTTTCAAGCTACGAATATTTTTTTTAATCAAGTAGAATGTTCTCTTAAACTATTTGGACTTGGTAAATGTCAATAAATCTTAAAGAATGGGAAATAGGGAGGAAATGTTGTCTAATTAACAATTCAAGAGTGGGCTGCCTTAAATATTAGTACTAGCTTCGAGTTTTAAATATCATTAAGTTTCCTTCTTCTTGCAGATTAAAAATTTGAATTTTTTAAGGATTAAACATGTGGAGAAAAATGGTATACATAACTCATAGTGGTATTTCGAAATTTGTACAATCTCACATTCTTAACTAGACGAAATAACCAATGGTCATTCATGTCATTTTTTGTACGCACCCTCACTGGGATATAAAGATAGCAAATACAAACACTATATTCACATTATCAAGATGGTTGTCTTGTCAGGCTCCAGAGTATAAAAAATTGTTTAACTTGTACTACTCCAGTTTATTTCATATCGAATTATTTTCTTAAGTTGGATCATTTTTATTTGTAATAAAATAACACATTTAATACTCCCTCCGTCTTCGATAATTCGTCCCACTTTGACCGGGCACGGGTTTTAAAAAATATAATAAAAACTGAGTTGAAAAAGTTAGTGGGAATGTGGGTCATACTTTTATATATTAGTTTTATAATAAAATGTAAGTAAGAATGAGTTAGTGGAATATGGAGTCCACTACCAAAAATGGTAAAAAATGAAAAGGGTCATTATCTGAGACGGACCGAAATGGAATATTGGATCAAATTATCTGGGACGGAGGGAGTATCTTTTATTTCCAAAGGATGGACTGAGAAAATAATATTGATAAGGATTAGGTTTTTAAAGTTTTTATTTAAAAGTGTAGTTTTGGTTGATGTAGATGATTTATAGAGGCTTTGCATAGTAATTTAAACTTAAATTTAGATAAACGTAGAAATTTCATAGAAGAAAAATGCTATAATAAAAATTATTTTTAATTTGAGCCCTTGTTGGCTTCACTTGGGTTCCGCCATGCTTATTTCTTCTACATTTCTCTTCTTATGACTTATTTCATCGGTCACTTTATTATTAAACGTCTTTTCTAAATCTCATATCTAAGAGCGTCTCCAATGGTGGACGTCGCGGTAGGACGTCGCCGACGTCCGACCGGACGTCCGCCGTAGTGGCGACGAAGGGCGCCCACGCCCGTCCCCAACGCCCGTCGGATGGGCTCGCCCGTCACCCCCACGGGCGGGCGGACGTCTGCCGTAGTGGCGACGGTCGGACGTCCCACTCGGACGTCCAAGTTTTAAATATTTTTTATTTTTTATTTTTTAAAACTCTATAAATAGGGCTCGTTGAACTTCATTTCATTCACACCACTTGTGTTGACAAGTTTCTCTCTCTAAACTCTATTTTCAAGTATATCTAGAATGGCGAGTAGTCGTGCGGGTGGTAGTGGCGGATGCGCTAGTGATAGTGATGGTGATAGTGATAATGAATTGGATCTCGCTGTGCAAGAGGCGATTGATCGATTGCTCCGACAGAGGCAGCAGCGGCGGCGGCGGTATCTCGGCCGATCCATTACCGACGTCATGTACCCCGGGACCACATTGCTGCACATATTCGGTTGTATGAGGACTACTTTGCTCCGCAGCTGCATTTTGGGGATGCCTTATTCCGGCGACGTTTTAGGATGCATTGTCCGCTGTTTATGCATATCGTGGGTGCTTTAGAGAAAAGATACGAGTTTTTCAGATCAAGGATGATGCGGCTGGCAAACCCGGACACACGCCCTTACAGAAGTGCAATGCCGCAATCAGGCAACTGGCGTACGGAGGCCCGGCCGACATGTTCGATGAGTACCTCCACATTGGCGAGTCTTCAGCCGTCGAGTGTCTGCTGGATTTTTGCGCGGGCGTTAGATCGATATTCGGGGATCATTATCTTCGGCGTCCGAACCCCCAAGACTGCCAGCGGCTGATAAATATGCACGGGTCGGTGCACAGGTTCTGTCACAACCCGACTAACCCTTTTGTCGTATATTCTTATAATTATATAAATATGAAATTTTTTTTAGCAAAAAAAACCTATATGTAAAATTCATAAAACACCAATATAAGATAAGCTCAGAAATCAACATTTATCTGTTACATATTTCAAAAGATTTTGAACTGTATTGAGACTCTCTCACCACTCTATATGTTATACATTGGTCTACGTGCAAAATGACGAGGAAGAGAAGATTGATATAATGCGTCAGCCGCCAACTATGATAACACGTGGAGTTTCTAAAACTCATATCAACCAAAACATCACCGATATCTTTGCCTGAAAAATATTAGTGGTTTATATGAGCCACAACTCAGTGTATACAAATTTCACCTTTAATTTCACGTCACAAAAATGTCAAGCATATTCTTTAACTATAATATATATATTTAACTAGAAACAACAAATATCATAAACGATTTCACGTCCATATGCATATGCCTTTATGATCCTTTTTAATACTATGTGACTAATCAAGCCTGGTATCTGCCCGGGATTTCCATTGTATACGACCTGCAGGTCCCTTTTAATTATTTGACTTTTTCACGAAGGCCCCTCTTTGATTTGACTTTTCCACGAAGGCCCCTCTTTGATTTGACCTTTCCACGAAGGCCCCTCTTTGATTTGACCTTTCCACGAAGGTCCTTCTTTGCTCTTTGTATTGACCCGTAGGTCTATTATCATTGTATATGACCCGTAGGTCTTTTTCCATTGTATATGACCCGTAGGTCCATTGCCATTGTATATCAAATCCAGAGCAAGACAGTCACATATCCTCTTTAATCTCATGATTCGAATAATTCCAATACCATACATCAAACATACCCATTGCACCAATTTCATATCCACATATTCCATCAATTAACTCCATTGCTATAGATAAACATATTCATTGCACAAATCACATATTCACATCATAGTACACTATCATTAGTCGTTAGCATTCCATATGCCAAATGCATCATAGTAAACCATCAATATCGAATAACACATAATCATTTCAAGCTCACGTCATACAATTCATATAGTCACTTCAATTTAACACATAGCAATCGATCACGTAAAATATGTAAAATTAAAAGTGTGATTTATACACACCTTAATCCGATGGAGAAAATTTAGCCAAGCTCATGGTTCCACTCCTTTCGAATATTTTTCTTCTCATTTGGGTAGAAACCCCCCTCCCTTCTCTTTTTTTTTTAAAAATTTTTTTATTCTTCGTAATCTATACTAATCTAAAGGGACAGTTTATTGAAAAGACATTTTTACCCTTTTTAGAGGGAAAATGTGAAGCTATTTTGTTTATCCTTTTAGTCATTTAGTGAAATGGTAACCATTGGACAAAAAAGAGGCAATATTATTGGACCTAATATTGGTGGGGAAAAAATGGTCCACTAAAATTATAGCTTCTCCACTATTATTGAGTCTGCTATCAAACCAAAGCTAATGAGAGACGAGAAAGGTGAGAACAAAAAAAAAAAGAAAAGAGGAAGGAGAATGAGAGAAATGCAACTGCCGGTGGCGCCGCCGGTTAGGCGGCTGTGCAGACCCACCAAAATCCTCCGGAGCACAAAATACCAATTCTTGAATGCTGGAGCACACTACAGCGATGCCGGCAGGCCAGGTTCTTGCGGGCGGCGAAGCAGGACGGAGGAATTGGCGAGGCAGAGCGGTGGAGCGGCGTTGATCGGCGAGGCTGTGCATAAGAAGTGTCGGTGATTCAGAAGGGAGGCCGGCGGACGGCATGTGCAGGCGGGCAGCGAAGCAGGGCGATTGAGCGACGAGACTGTTCGAAGAAAACGGAGAGATGAGAGATATGCAGAAACGGAAAAATGGGGAAGAAGAATAAGACGAAGAAGACGACGACTCATTTCTCATTAGGTTTTAAATAAACTTAATTTAAGTGGTCTTAAAAGTTGGGCTTTTGGACTATATAATTAAAAAGTACAGAGTATGTATATAGTTAACGTTTAAAGATTAATTAATTTTAAAATAAATTTTAATTTAAATGGGCATATTTAAATTTAAATTTAAATTAAATATGTTTTTAAATCTTAATTTCCCAAAAAAATGTTATCTTGGACACACGATATATTTTACTTTAGATTGAAGATGGTTTCAATTTTTTAATTTTAACATATTAATTTTTATTTATAAGTTATTATTAATTATTTAGCAACACATTTTATATAAGATTCATTTTATCTTAATAAATTATTATTATAATTATTTATTTTGTATAATATATTTATTATATATATTATTGAATGTATAATATTTTAATATATATTAATATATCAATATGAATAATTGTATTAAATTATTTAATTATGTTTGAAAATTATTGATAAATTGGATTTATGTTTAATTTAATAAATATATAGGTAAGATTAAAAAAAAGTAAAATCTACAAATATAAAATTAAATAACTTAAAACTAAATAACATAAATACATATTTTGATTATAATAGTTTTTTTGCATCTTATTTTGTAAAGTGTTATTATTATGGAGTAGTACATTTATGATCTTTAAAGTCCATATAATAAGGTACTATAATAAGGTACTATGATCTTTATTTTGAAATTATTGAAACATTTTTTATATATTTATATGTAATAAGATTTTATTGTATAGTATTTTTTATTTCAAATAATGGTACAAAATTATGCAATTTATAGTAGGGGTACATTTTTATTACTAATAGATTATAGTTTTAATTTAAGTGGTGTACTATATTATTATATTCATGCTAAGTTTTAATTTGAAATTTTAATTTATTGGACTTTACATTTTTTGAATTATTTTTTTGAATTAAGTAATTATATTTAAGTGTTGTATAAATTGAATTATTTTTTATTTACTCATATTTCTATTCTTTTTACTTCTCAAAATTTTAAAATATGTTTATATTGAATTCAATGTGGCTAAACCAAGTAATTATGATACACCAATAAATAACGATATAAAGTGAAACTAAATTAATATCATTATAAAACAAAGAACAATATTGCATAACATTAATTGTTGTTGTGTATAGTAATATACAATTTTATATATAATATATTAGTTTAATTAAATATGTTAAAAATAATTATAAATATATATTTATATTCAATATATATAATTTATAAATATATTTATATTTAAATTACTAGAAGTACACGTAATTATAATTGAGTTGATTTTGTTAATTGAAATTGGTGAACTATTTGTTAACATTTTTCTTTATTCGTACTATGTCTTATTTCATTTCATCCACACATGTCCTCCTTTGTTATTTCTTTTATTTTATGCTACACTCATATCAAATATTAAAATAATATACAATCATCTGCTAAAATATGAAATGTTTCATTGAGAGTGGATTGAAAGAAGTACAATCGTACAAATATTTTTTTGTTGTTATTTATAATATTGCAAATACCTATTTTAATTAGTTCTTATCTATAAATATATTTTATACTTTTTTACTCTATATTCTTTATTCTAAGTTAATATATTTTCATTATTGAAAAATCTTTTGTCCTGTGCATAGCACAAGTGTTAACACTAATACATATTAATATATCTTTTCTGGAAGTTCAAGTCGGCTAATTTTTATAGCCTAATTTTATATATGAGGTGTCATCACAAGGGACTTAATAGAGTGCCACGCTATTACCACTTCTCAAAAGATTTGCATTATCTAATTGATCGGAAATGGTACAATATGATATCTTTTTAAGTGTTGTACAAATTGATAAAACCCAATTCTCATTAAATAATTGAGCGTATCCTAACATAAATATAAACTTCAATCCATGCATTATTCATCTTCTTTTACTTTTAACTATTTCCTACATTTATCATATTTTCACACTATCATCTCACATGTACACACGTTACATATTTATATGCACATATATATATACTAGTAAATTTTTACATGGCTCACATGCACCCATATACGTACACTTTTATGATTAGTTCAATTTATGTTACTATGAGCATAATATATAGGTAGATGATCAAAATAAGAATGCATTTAAATCCAGAAATGCAGCCCAAATCTTGGCCCTAGGATTAGATGATCTAAGGGTCAATAATTAACCCAAAACACGGAAGGTCATAATTAAGTAGTTTTAGATCATATTATAATATTTGAGTTTATGTCATGTTAAGATCATTTTAGGTCATGCTTTGTTAGCATGACCTAATAATAAACTAACTATGACCTAAAAATGCTCTACGTATGACCGTGTTCTGCGTTTCTGTATTTAAATCTTGTCTTCATAGATCAAAACCCTATATACATATATATAGCGATATAATCAAAATAAAAATGCATTTAAATCCAGAAATGCAGCCTAAATCTTGGCCCTAGGATTAGATGATCTAATGGTCAATAATTAACCCAAAACACGAAAGGTCATAATTAAGTAGTTTTAGGTCATATTATAAGATTTGGGTTTATGTCATGTTAAGATCATTTTAGGTTTGTGTTAAAATGACAACTCCTCTTAAAATGACAACGTGACAACGCTTATACAACAATATTATTAACGCTACACAGCAATATTCAATACGGTAGACAGCAATCTATAGATTGCTGTATAGTGTGTCGGATATTGTTGTTCAAGAAAAATTGTTGTTTAAAGAACAGCAGATTGCTGCCCGTCTTTTCCAGAATTTTTTTTTTTTACCACGTGGCAGCTTATTATTCGTCCACGTGTACAAATGATTGGCTAGAAATGGTGGTATGGTGTTATTTTAAGGGGTGGTGGCACCTAACATGCCCATATATATATATATATATATATATTTCATATGAACAACCTATAATTTAGGTACCATTATTTATAGATATATTAATTTTTCAGTAACTAAAAATAGAAAAAATGCTACCCTAAATGATGTCCATTTAATGTCTCTATAATTCGAAGGATAATAAAATGTGCAAAACATAATAAAATGCACAAATATGCAAATATGATGCATGTTTTGGGTCATGGATGTCACAGGTTCCTGGGATGTTGGGCTTGGGCAGCATAGATTGTATGCATTGGGAGTGGAGGAAGTGCCCCGTCGCCTGGAAGGGGATACACACTTCCGGCTTCAAAGCCAAGCATCCCACGATGATCCTTGAAGCTGTAGCTGACTACCGGCTGTGGATATGACATGCTTATTTTGGAATCGTCGGGTCGAACAACGACTTCAACGTCCTCCAGTCGTCGCCCCTGTTCAACGATTAGTGCAATGGCGTGGGTCCTGCCATCAGTTTCGTCGCCAACGGCAACCAACACAATATGAGATATTATTTGGCGGATTGGATATACCCAAACTGGCTCGTCTTTGTGAAGACGACCAAGCATGCGATCAGACCAAAAAAGTCCTACTTTGCGAACCGTCAGGAGGCAGCGCGCGCAAGGATGTTGAGCGGGCATTTGGTGTGCTCCAGAGTCGATGGGGGATGGTGAAGGGTCCGGCACGTCAGTGGTATATTCCCAACATCGGGGACATCATGTACGCATGTATCATTTTGCACAACATGATTGTCGAAAGTGAAGGGGACGAACTGACTCAGTGGACCAATGAAGATGATACGGGTGCCGGTCCAAGCCACGGCGTGGCCAGCGCGAATGTGAACATGGGGGTACCTCATGGAGAGGTTGAGCGGTTGCGCGCATTTGCCGACATGCGGCAAAGAGATGCCCATATTCGACTTCAGGAGGATATCATCGAAGAGGTTTGGACGCAGAGGGGTGGACGTTGATGTGGTTGCTTTTTTTTATCTACTATGTAATTTTTTTTTCCGAATGATGTATGTTTTTTTTTATTAATGAAATATTCGCTTTTCCCCGTTCGTATTCGTGTCGAATTTTAATTCTGTAAATTTTAATTTTAATTGTGAATTTAATTTTATTGCGGGAAGTCCTAGTGCAATGAGAAGTCCTAGTAAAATGGGAAGGGCTAGTGATGACGTGGCATGAAGTTTTTATGGGAAGTTCTAGTGGAAGTCCTAGTGGAAAGGGCGCCACCGGAAACGCTCTAAGAGAAACGATTTAACTAACGTGGACCGAAGTAATAATAAGTGAGATCAGTAAGAGCATACATACACAATTCACCCTCCTTTAATCAAGTTCAATTAGACTACACAATGGTAAAAAAAACTAAATTGATATTATAATTAAATTAATATTCTAAATAAATTCATGTGGTAATAAAAAATTAAATATAATATTTTAGACAAAATAATAAAGCATGGAAGTACTATGGCTATGTTAATTGTTAACTCACTCATTTAGGGTGATACATGTTTATATGTTGTGTAGCGTGTTTAAAATCGGCTGACATATCATCCCATATTTCGCTAAAAAAATGACAAATGAAATAATTGTGAAATCTTCATTTTTCATGATTTAATTTTCATAATTTGACAATATTTTTTTTATTATTTAGCAATTTTTCCATCGATCATTTTGTTAAAACTCGTCCTGTCCATCATTGTGATAAAAAAAATAATGCAATGAAGAAGTATATACTTACGACTACTATTATTTTTTCACACACTTGTATACCATAAGTCAACTCTTGGTAAATATTTGTGAACAAAGGAAATAATTGGAGAGGAATCCGCTCTAGTGGCTATGTCATATAAACATAATGTCATTATTCACAGCTTTCAATTGACTAAGATTATATCTAAAATCAAATGTTTGAACTACTTTTTGGTTTTCGGCTTTATCTTAAAATTGACACCAATTTGCTATACATAAATGTTGATGTTGTTCAATTGCTGAAATCTGTTCAAGTACGATATTTAACTAAAAGGGTTTTTGAAAGCGGCATTGCTATTTTACTCCTTTTAAGACAGAGAGAGATATAGTACTACTCCCTTTTTCGTTATCTGAAAAATGTGAAACTTCATTTCAATAAATAAAAGATTTGAGTCTTTCTGAATTGCTATGTCAAAGTCACTAACTATTTTAGTATTATAAATTACGAATAGAATATGCTTTGTTAGTAGGAATATTACAAAACGAATGTTCGAGGAAAGTTTCTTGGGATTATTTCCCCCACTCCTGTCTAAGAGTAGGTATTTATGCATTAGCCATTTCAATAAACTTTTAAACTTTTCTAAGCTTGATAAGTTACTTTTTATAATATGACCAGTCGTAGTCAAATGTACAAAAAATTTCTTTTAGAACAAAAACTATATACTATCAAATATCAATCTTAGAATTGTAATACCAAATGGCCAGAAAGAATACGGCATGATAGTTGAATTTAATTAGTTAAAAGTAATTCGGCAAATTATGCAGATGGGTCATTATCAATCTGATATCAACCAATCTCAATAACAGTAAGGTCAAATCTTAATCCAACAAAATCATTATATTTTTGTTGGGTCTTAATCCATTAATTTCGTGTATGTTTATGTTGAATATTCGCGTCATGTCAAAAATTGTTAGCCCTAATATTATTATTACAAAGTAACTACAATTTAGCTTAACACAACGTGATAATGACCAAATCATCATATTACATTATTAAACTGATATTATTGCGACCAACTATGATATTATACAATTAAAACATGTTATATCATGTTTAAAACTTTGTCACAATTTAAATGTAATCATAAAATTAAATTAATACTAATATTTTTTAATTTATAAAAAATAATTAAAATAATAATTTTATTTCTTAACAGATAATCCGAACCAACTACAAATCATCGGGTTCTTATTGGGTCGACTCGACCAAAACCTAATAAGACTTGACCCAAATCCATTACTCTGTGCGTGTTTGTGTCGGATCAAAGTTTATCAATCCTACAAGTAATAAGTAATTATAGCAGTTGATACACCAATCAATTATTGTGATCTCTTGATTGTTACTGAAATTTTTGGTATATTGAATTTACCGTATGACCAATTTTAATACGTATCAATAACGTGCCACATTTTTGGTATTGCTATACCAAAAATTGGTACTCCAATTTGGATATAGTATATCGCAATACTGTTATACATTATATGATAGTATTGTACATGTATTCGATATTCAGAGTGTACCATATACCATAATTCCGTAAATCATATATACGTATAGAAATTTTAGATCTATTGCAGACTTGCAGTATATAAAAAATTATACGTTTACCATATTATACCGAAAATTCCACTATACCATGACTTTGATATAAGCTATATTTATTGTATAGAATTTGAGTTTTTCGTATTTTCCGTATCCCTCCTATTACCTCAAGACTAAAAAGCAACCGCGTAAAATTAGTTTTTGCTGGCCCAATGATATGACTAATTTGGAGGCAGCCCATTAATAAATCTGGCCCATGGACCTAGCCTTAGTTGAGTGGTCCCCACCCAACTCAATTTGAAAATCTAGGGTTCTTACTCCCACACATAAATAAATGTATGGTATGGTATGATTATGATAGATGCTCGTCTCCAACTCTCCGTCACTCCTTTTCTTCATACTTTAATCAACGTCGCTTCTCGAACCTACCTCCCCTTTGAATTTGCAAGGTGAGCTTTTATTTGTTTTAATTTTGTGTTGCGCTTTCATTGATGCATTAATTTAATGTTTTCTTCTGCAACTCAGAATCTCGTAAGCGACCAAGATGAGGCCGATTTTTTGCGGAAACTTTGAGTACGAAACTCGGCAATCAGACTTGGAGCGCTTGTTCTCCAAGTATGGAAGAGTCGACCGCGTCGACATGAAATCTGGTACTATATTTTACATGGCGGTTTCATTTAGTGAACATCTACTTCGTTTGTTTTCCTTTTTCTCGGATTTTGTTAGCGAAGCTGGACTTATTCTGTATTCATTGATAGTAATTAATTTATTTATGTATGCTTATTTTACTGTGATTTGTGTTAAATATTCATTTACTCTTTGTAAATGTTTTTGGGAAGTGAGTATGAGTGCATCTGCCTTTGTGTATGGAGGTCTCAGTGAGTAACCATATGTATGTTCAAAGTGCTCAAAGATGATATTAATTATACACATGTAGCACCTCTCTGCTCTTCACTTACTACGCATGTAGGCGTGCATATCCATTTTGTAAATATTGCAGGTTGTATTCTGGAAAAAAGGAATTATGGAAAAATCAGGAAATATAGTTATATATACGAGAAGTTTTCGATATTTAAGCGCCTTGTTTTGACGCAGGAACATCTACAAAGGAACCATCTTCTTCTATGCAATAAAAACCTCTAATGCAAAGGCTGCCTACTTTCCTACCTGCTCTCCTAGTTGCAGATGGGAACAGTTCCACATCTCATTCTCCATATCATCTCATTCATTTCTTCAATGCTAGCATTGCTATCCCACCCAAATGGAAAGGGTGGGGATGATTTTGGCATGCCATGCTTGCTTCAATAATGTTAAGGGATCTAGGTGTCAGACCAGTTCATCCTGCCATACCCACCTTCACTAATGTTAAGGCGATCAATGAGTCCTATCATGCCATGTCTTCCATTTACTGATCTCATGCTGTGATATTGCTGAAGCATGCTTAGCAATGACTACTCAACTATCTCCATGATCTTAGTTTGCCTCCACTATTCATCTTTGCTTTCATCAGAACCTTCGCATGTTTGCAGGTGTTTTACTTATTTCAAATCTCCACAGGAGAAATAATATACTGGCTTAGTGATGCAGCTCTGTGCAACAGTTGTACTCCTGAATGATATCTGTTGTCTATGCTTCTCATATAAGTTGTTTCACCTTCAGGGTTTGCTTTTGTTTACTTTGAGGATGAACGTGATGCTGAAGACGCCATTCGCAATCTTGATAATATTACATTTGGGCATGACAGGCGCAGGTTGTCAGTTGAATGGGCCAAGGTATGTTTACGTTGTTTGTAGCCTTGATATAATATGTTATGCTTTTGGTTTACTAAGGCAGCCTTTTGTGTTGTTCATCATGACAGGGTGAACGTGGTAGGCATCGTGATGGGAGAGCTGCAAATCAAAAGCCAACTAAGACCCTTTTTGTGATAAACTTTGATCCTGTGCGTACCAAAGTCCATGACATAGAAAGACACTTCGAGCCTTATGGGAAGCTTCTCAATGTCCGCATTCGAAGGAACTTTGCATTTGTGCAATTTGAGACTCAGGAGGATGCAACAAAAGCTTTGGAATGCACCCACATGAGGTCAGGAGCCTCAGTATATAACATAAAAGACAATTTTCCTCCATTTTGTTTCTGTGCTGAATAAGTATATTTATTCCAATCTTGCAGCAAGGTACTGGATAGGGTTGTTTCTGTTGAGTATGCACTGAGGGATGATGACGAGAGGGGTGGAATGCACGAAAGCCCCAGAAGAAATTATGGTAGACGTGGAGACAGTCCTTACAGAAGGTCACCTAGTCCAGGAATTCGAAGGAGCCGTCCAAGTCCTGATTATGGGCGTGACAGAAGCCCTGTTTATGATAGGTACACTGGCCCATCACATGACCGGCGCAGGAGCCCTGATTATGGCAGACACCGAAGGTAGATATATATGCATGTCTGACTACTATTATGTGTTTTGAATGTATAACCAAAATACACATAAAATATTGTCTCACTTTTATCTACTGCCTGTGGTAAATGTACATTGCAGAATATATACTCACATTCATCTCTTTTACTATTTTTAGTAGGTCGCCTGTTCGAAGATCAAGAACTTGATGGCTGAGTGTGTAAATGAGCTCAGTGTTTTAGGCAATGAAGGATATAAGCTTATACACTAGTGTAGGAGCTACGCTACTGGTTTTGTATCTTGAATTGAATGGTTCTCTTGCTCTGGATTTTACCTTATTTATGTGCATCTTTTGTAATTTTGCTTGGTTTTATCTATGAAGCTTCTGTTTATCTTTTTTAGAACTTTATTGTGATTTTGCAGTTATAGTACTTTTTTAGAATTTAATCTATCACCTAAAATAGTGCTACTAGTACAAAGGTTCTACATTTATCCTGAGATTGCCATTCCAAGTATTTAAACAATTGCTTCTTTATTGTGATTTGTGCGATTATGACTTTCCTCCGTCTTCTGATGTAGTACAATGATATTCTCCATTACCAATTGGCTTGATAACGAGACAAACAAAAACTATTCAAGAAACAAACCATAAAATGATTTCATGAATAATTAGGAGAATACAAAGATATAGATATACTCATAAGAATAATCAAGAAGAGGATGTGAGCAACTCTCCTCGAATGGCCTTATCAAGCCAAGTCTCAGCATCCTCCATCATTCCAGGGCTGAGTCTGACCATGAGAATGCAGAATTCCATCTGATTGAGCGCTCCGTCTCCGTCGAGATCACCCTCCTGCACCATCGCATCCGCGTCGTCTCTGCTCATCCCTTCCAACCCCAGGAGCGCACAATTCTTCTGCAGGCTCGCCGCCGTGATCAGCCCCTTGCTCGGATCCGCAAGCAGCCGGAATCCACCGCAGAGCTCCGCCACAAAGGTGTCGCCGTCCAGCTTGTCCACCATCACCGGCAGCAAGTCTTGGTACTCTTTCATCTCCGAATTTTGTTCCTTGGAAGCAGCCATCGAGAATATCAAAATAGTCAACTTTTTCCAAGTATGAAAGGAGAGAAATATGTGATGGCTCTATATAAGGAGAAAGGGTTGTAAATTATAACGGCAGGTTGTGGTGATGTTGTATAGTAGGCATTAAATGATCTCAACCGCTTGTTCAATAATGGACGCTTGGATTTTATTTCTTGGTTAGTATTATACTCGGGTTTTGATGGCTGCCTAACTGTATATGCCACAATTTTGGAGTGGGCATTGAATTAAATTGAATAAAAATAAGAGCATAGTTCCAATTCCAAAATGAGCGATTTTTCGAGGAAGCTGCTTATTCGTTTTGGAGTGGGGTTGCTGTTTGTGTCATGATACGTGACTCGTGGGGAATTGCTTGCTTGTTCTATTGTATGCGTATCTTCCAAGAAGCTTCCTCCCTCTCCCTATTTTTGGGACCAATTCTATATCTTCTGTTTTTACCTCATTAGTTTTAAGCACTGTCACATACACTACTATATAATTGTCCGACTCTTATGTTTTATTTTATATATGAATGTAGTAATCAAAGTGCATAAATATTTCTTTTTTTATGAATGTGTGAATATAATGGTGAACATTTAACTAATGTCTATGTTTGGATATATGTATCGTTTTTCAAACACTTTCCTAATCACCGACTTCTGGAATGTTGAAAAACCAGTTCTTTATTAGTTTCCGGCTGAGAAATAACAATATGTGTTCTCCCATTCTTTTTAGTTTCCAGGAATTTCGACTTGGTTGCAAGCAAGATTCCACTTACACAAATAGACAACAATTTCCATTTAAAACTAACATTATTTAAAGTTGGGTGGCTGTATTCGACGATAGACCAAGATAAGTAAATCCGAGTAATAAAATACGGAGTAATAAATTATTGAGTCAATCACGTCCTATAAGACATAAGTTATACAGTCTCATTACTGAAATACAATGACTGTCGATATTTTCATTAAGATTGTGACACTTTGAATGTTGGGTCATGTACGTTTATGGTTTTCTAATGGGGCGTAATATGTGAGCTATTAGTCTTGATCATTTATTAATTTAAAATCATTATTTACCAGCCGCCTGGTTTATTGAACTGCATCACATCACAACTCTTATGTCATGTCGAATTATTTGAATGAGTAAAACCTAAATACAATTGAAATTAAATAAATAATACAATCAATAAGGCAAACTAGGTTGGCTTGATTTGACGTGAATACCCCTCGATATAGAATACAACTATACAAACTTTAATAAAGAAACTTCATCGTAAAAATAGATACTCCCTCCGTGTCTCCAAAGAATATGCACTTCGGGTTCGACACGAGTTTTAATACAAAATTGATAAAGTAATACAGAGTTAGAGAGAAGAAGTAAATAAAGTATTGTTGGTGGATAATGAGTCTCAGTTTATTAGCGAGAAAATAGTTCTAAAATTTGAAAGTGCGTATTCTTGTAGGACAGATGGAGTATTATTTATTATCAAAATCATGAATTATGAAGTGAATTCAATTTAAAAGGTGTTAAAATTCATAAACTTTGACCTTGTAGCCAATTTTACTTAAATAGAAATTTGGCATGGCAAGTTGGATTTTGAGGTGACGAGTCGAGGTTATAAAATTAAAACGAGGATACAACCATTTTATTTGCTACTACTATAATAAAGAAAGGTACCTTTTTAGTAGGCATGAGTTATTTGCATTTCCCAATTCCAATATGGTGCAAATATACTATACACATGTCGGCCTTGATCAGAATATCAAAAATGAAATGGGATAATTTTTCGACACGTGAGTATGGATGGACACAGATTTTCACGGTTGAATAAATTATTATCAACGTCTTAATCACACTATCACTATTGCTAATTGAAAGAGACCTTGGCGTATACCTCCACAATATGAAGAGAGTTTCTCGTCATAAATGGGCCTCAGTATAATATCCACTCATTTATATTGGGCTCAGATCTAGTTTTATTTAACGTTAGGAAAAGTAAAAGTAAAAAAGGTGCTACTACTATTTTAGACCACCCAATCACTTTTTTCATAATAAAGTAAAAGAAGAAATTATCCATGTAAATTTGGTTCCTTTATTTTCTGAATAAGAGAAAAAACAATACACTTTCTGTTTCTTAATTCACACTTCATTCCAATCTAACTACAAAGTCTTGTTTTACATAAAATTGAAATTTTATTACACACACCGTTTGAATGCACTGTCCATTCATAATGCACAAATACGAATGAAAGCCACATAAACGACCAAACAACTTTACTAATGTATTAGCATAAACATTCTAACAACATACACGTCTTTTACAAATGGAACAAACACGTCTTTTTACAAATGGGAGAAACAGTTTCATTGTGATTGGTGTTGG
The DNA here is from genome assembly GCF_023119035.1 of Salvia hispanica. Lineage (NCBI taxonomy): Eukaryota > Viridiplantae > Streptophyta > Magnoliopsida > Lamiales > Lamiaceae > Salvia > Salvia hispanica. The sequence goes on along the minus strand of NC_062968.1, from coordinate 34,320,291 downwards.
TGTACTACTCTCTAAACAAAACAACTTTCACTATAACTACAGCTTAACCGATTATATGAATTGGAGAAGTGGGTGAGATCATGATTGCATATATATGGTTACCAATTCAATGTAGTCTAGTCTGCAAACTGGAGTGTATAACATATAAAGGGACTTTTGCCGCGTTTCTCCCCAACACACGCAATAGTCCAGTCACGATTCATGCACACGTGTTTAAGAGCCTCCACAATGGCTTTAACGTCACCCACAGGCTAGCCACTCTCTCTCCCTGCCACGTCATCAGTACTAAAATTCCATCTGCTACATCATCATTTTAAGCAAATGGGCTAGTCACAGGCTAGCCGCAATAAAAATAATTCAAAAACAACTACATTTACGAAATTAAATTTACGATAAATTACGGAATTAAATTTACGAGACATATACGGGAAAATTCATTCATTTCATTTAAATAAAAAAAGATACATAGATAAAAAAAAAGTACATAATAAAAAAAATTACATAATTAAAAAAAATTCATAAAAAAATTACATTAAAAAAATGCAATAAATAAAAAAAATGCATAAAAAAATACTTTAAAAATTATGCAATCGACTAGCCGAAATTGAGCCTACTATGGCGGCTAGCGGGATCGGCCAGCGCCCGCCGATCGGCTAGCCTAAATTGCCGCAATGGAGGCTAGCGGATCGGCCAGCGGTCGGCTAGCGCCCGCGATCGGCTAGCCTATCCGCTAGCCTCCATTGTGGATGCTCTAAATAGAAATTTATCCGAGCTTATCGACTTCTGCCTGCATTTATCCTCAAAATCGAACTCATGGTAACGAGCCTCAGTGACAATGAAATACCTAGGTCATTCTTCGTATGATAGAATGAAATAAGGGTGATGAGATAGATACCTAGGTCATTCTTTGTCATTTGGGCACTAGTGTTCCATTACTTAGTACTCCATCCATGATAATTCGTCCCAGTTTTCCATTTCGGTCCGTCCCACATAATTTGTCTCATTTTACTTTTACCATTTTTGGTACTAGACCTCATATTCCACTAACTCATTCCAACTAACATTTTATTATAAAACTAATATATAAAGGTAGACCAATATTACACTAACTTTTTCAACCCACTTTTCATTATAATTTTTAAAACCCGTGTCCGGTCAAAGTGGCCCGAATTATCCGGGATAGAGAGAGTAATAGAATGGAAAAATCCTTCCGGGACGGAAGGAGTAATAGAATGGAAAAATCCTTTTGACAATAAACTATTAATTCTAAGCCATCTCTGACAATCAATCAGCAATTTGAAATGATTTTCTTTTGTATTCTTCATAAACAAATGTTTGTGTATAATGTAGGAAGATCCATTGGAAAGTAAGAAACACATTTTGTAAAGTTAGAATGAATGTAGGAAATAAATAACAATTCTATTGCGAAAGAATTTATTTAGAAAATCGGGATGGACTTTTTTATCAAGATGAATGATGGACGTCGAGATTGATTTACTTAACACCCACAAATTGTTGCATATATGGCTAATTATGCATTTTTTGATATATATTAGAATATCTTAGTAGAAATACGAGAAGTAATAGTTTTATGATTGAAAATATTTTATATATTCAAGGACTTGAATTGGCAATAAATAAATTAATGAATAGTATTTAAAATCTTACTATACGTTGGTAAAACTTCCAACAAGTAAGATCATACGGAATTCTATAAACATTGTGCGCCAAATTGAACATGAGAAATTTCATTCGAAAAATAAACGTATGTGAAAAGCAAAGCATATGTATTTCTTCGATGGCGCGAACAGGAAACTTACCTTGGATACCCATTCCAAGCATCTATCTACATTACTCGAAAGAAATGAAAAAACCCAATTGTTCATAAATTTGAGAATTTTTTTCTGCAACGCCGATTTTTATCCATTTCCTAGCAGATAATTCAATTATTGTGAGGGGTTTAGCAGAAATTGGGGAAATTTTACAGGTGAAAGAGAGATGGGTTTGCTCTCAAACAGAGTGGAGCGAAATGAGATCAAACCAGGGGATCATATCTACACTTACCGAGCTGTCTTTGCATACTCTCATCATGGTTAGTTTATCGAATGCCTTTGTTTTTTCTTTGTGTGTGTGCGATTATCATTCTGCAAAGCAATGTTGGCGGTCAATTGTTATTGATTCTTACTCAATTTCTCCTTATAATTGGCTTCTTGAATGTGCTTTGCCCTTTTTTTTACTTTGGCATTGTCATTGCAAGTCTTTATTTTTATAAAGTTGAAGAATTTGGAAGATTATCAGTGTTGAAATTTTAATCTTGGATTACAAATCTGATATTTGTCAATCGTATTGAAATTGTACTATTTAGTTTATCGAGTTGAGTGTTTTCCTATACAGTTCCTCCATGTGTGTTCATTCAAGAATTGACAATGTTGGGTTCTAGATGGGATGATGCACCACATTTAATAACTTTCAGATGTTGAAAACTAGGCATGTTCCCTCAATCTTGTGACAGAGAACTCATGTTAGGCAAGATGGACTTGGGAGATATTTAAATGGTACTTATATGATTTGTGTTCATTGATAATCTAGTTTCTCACGTTACAAAGAGTAGTAATGAGATTCCAACCAAAGGCATGCCTTGAGAGCATAATATTGGTCCAAACCACATTGGCCAAGTAAGGCGAGTTGCAAAACAGAAGATTATGTTTTCTGGGATTCACAGTATTTAGTTCCTCAGCTTTATGGCCAAGAACGCCTTTCTCTGGATTGTATGTCATAAACCAAATGGAGTCTTTCAATGGTGATCTATTACCAATCTCCTCTGTGAACTTGACTTATTCCCTTGGTCTTAGTGAACCTACCACTCTATCCATGGTAAAAGGTAAAAACCAAGAAGAATTAGCACACATATTTCCTTGATAAGCTGTTCTATGACACTTTTTCCTCTGTCTATGATACTGCATTCTCAATTTGTATTTAAGTATGTCATCCCAATAGCTTTGTGGTCTAACTTCTAAGCTAAGAACATCTAGCATGTCTTAAGTTGAAGCAATTGTCCTCTGTAAATCTGCAAATATGTTTTGATCAGTTTCTTCTTAAATCCTTTCTAGTTTTTTTCACATGAACATATTAACTTGTGTGATTATTTTTCTCTTGCTTTGCGGTTAAAAATCTATTCCCTACCATGGACTATGTTATTATGCAGGTATCTTTGTCGGAAGCAGCAAAGTGGTTCATTTCACGCGTGTTTCTACCTCTTCCACATCCTCCGACGAAGCATACAGCGTGACTGCACAATGTCCGACCTTTCCTGACTGTGGTTTGAGGCAGCCAGACAGTGGGGTTGTCCTCTCCTGCATCGACTGCTTCCTCAACAACGGCTCCCTCTATTCCTTCAAGTATGGGGTGAGTCCATCAATTTTCCTTGCTAAAGTACGTGGAGGCACGTGCACGACTGCAGGATCAGATCCACCCGAGATAGTCATTCACCGAGCAATGTATCTATTCAGGAATGGATTTGGGAACTATGACGTGTTCCAGAACAACTGTGAGGATTTTGCCCTGTACTGTAAGACTGGTCTCCTCATAGTTGATCGTCTAGGGGTGGGGAGAAGCGGACAGGCTTCTTCCGTCCTTGGTGCACCATTGGCAGCTCTTCTCTCTTCCCCTCTCAAGCTGCTGATGCCAAGTCCGATCGGGGTGGCTACAATGACAGCAGGAATGTACTGCGTTAGTAGATATGCAACTGACATTGGTGTCAGAACTGACGTTGTCAAGGTCTCTGTCGAGGATCTAGCTATGAATCTTGGTTGGGGTAGTAATGAAGAAACACCTCAAGAAAATGAGGTCTCTAACAACCAACAAATCAGGTGATGCTATGAACTATACCAACATTAATGCCTATGTTCTGTTGTTCGGATATGAGTGAAAAATGTGACTGAACAGAAGTTGGTCTGATTAATATGTTTGATGTGGTGGAATGTTGATGATTTGGTTGTTTATGTTGGCTGTCTTGATCATCTCTCTCTCCCTCCCTCTCTGTTTCTTAGTCGCATGCCAAATATGGAAATGGGAAATATATTGACATAAATTTTCTTGAACTGCAGAATGTAAAGATCACATTTTTATAGTAATAAAGTTAGCTCTCCTCTCTGTCCTGAACAAAAATATACCCAAGTTTTGTTGAAGAAAGTGTGTAACACAGTGATTCACAGCAATTTTCCTTTGCTATACATGGTCATCTCCTATAAGAAACCAACTTACTAAAGAAAAAGCATAATTTGGTTCTTTTCTCACAAACTCAGACCTTCTGAAGGGTCTTCATCGCCTTGTCTTCTTCATCTTCTTGACCAATCTTGTTCCCTCCTTTCGACTTCTGTCCTTTCTTCGCTTCCTCAGCAGTTTCAGCCTCGAATTCAGCCTTCTCCGCCACCACATTCACTGCCCCCGCAAGTTTTTCTGTTCTGGCTGCGATCTCTATCAGCAATGATGAAACTGTCACTAACGGAACTACTTCTACCAGGGTGACAACCTCTCCGACCTTGGCCTCAGCCGTCTGGACGGGCTGTTTCGACAGGGATTTCAGGGCGTTCTCGAGCTCTTGAACTGCACTCTTCATCTCCTCCACCATGAAATCTATCTTTGTTGGTTTCTTCATGGTGCTCATCACAACAGCAAGTTCTTTCAACACAGCAGATGATTTATTGCTCAGTCTCACACAAAAGTTACCGAAATGCTTCTTGAATACATCAGGAACCTGTTTAGATTTGTTACAACACCAAACATTAACTTCCAGTTCTGACAAAACTAAAGAAACAAGCAAATACTAAATCATGCTGTCACAAATAGGATTTACCTTTGCCTTCGAATTCATGCTTCCATTAAGCGCCTCGATGCAGTAAGCACAGCTTCTGAGTGAAGCTCCAACCTTGACATACTCTAACCATGGATGTCCAAAATTGAACTTGCCATGTGCCGGTTCCCATCTTGCAAAATTTGCCTGCAAAAGGAAAACTAAATTTTGTAAGATTGTGCTCTTGATCTCTTTGTTCTTGAAACTTATTAACCGGAGATGGAGGAGAAGGATTCGAACCAAGGATTCTTCGGCAGCCTTGGAATTAAGGGCACATTTGTAGCCTTGCAATGTTTTGTCTGAAGTTTGACTGTTACTACTGAAATAGTCAGCCACACATCCTGAGTTGAGAGCAGAAAAAACTGATCAGTTCCTTCCCTCTAGTTTTTTAGTATTTGACCAAATTTGGATTTGTTGCATTTTATATTTGATTATTACCATCTAAGGAGTCAGATAGCTTGTCCATGTTGTTGGTGATAAGGTTATGCAGCTCAGTTCCTGCCCAAACAGGGAAGAAAACAATGGTTGTGATGATGCAGATGGAGGTGCCTATGGCAATGGTGGAGAGTCTGTGATGAGCCATCTCAAAGAGCTTCTCCACACGGTAGCCAGAAACTGATATGAGGCTGAAGGTCAGGATGAAGATCATGGCCCCGTAGTCGAATCGAGCTTTTATAGATGGAATGAAACGCGAGAACGTCGCTGCAGTAGCTGCACCACATTCATGCTATTAGAAACTATATGTTTCTATCTTATTTATTCATTTCCTTGTGTTTTTGGAGAGGTAAAATTACCTAGAAGAAAAACTGAGGTTTGAAGAATTATGGGCTCAAACCTCTCTCCAGCTTGGCTAGCAACCCAATGAACACCAACTCCCAATGCTCCCGCCAACAAAGTCCCGGTTGCTCTATTCACACATTTACTAAGCGTCGCCCCTGCATATATATCGACACATACGTATAAATGCATGGGGATTGAAATGAAATACGATGATGATGAAGAAGAGAACGTACCAACGGTGTACTCAAAGACGACGACCACTGTCATGACAGCCCACATAGCATTTCCGCCAACTCCCTCATACAAGGGCCTCATGTAATAGAATAGCGAAACCAGAGAGAGCGCCACACCAACCTTAACACAATGTATCGATTTCTTTGGCTCGTTTACTCCTATCCTCCATGCTCTCTGAAAGAAACCGCCCACCTTGGACACGAACCTCTGCAACCCGAACCTGCTCTCCGCTTCTAGTTCTCTCGACGTCCCATCCGCCACATTGATCCTCCATTCCACTCCTCTTCCGGCCATTTTACAATCAAGATTTGATTTTATTTGATTGTGTTGGGTGTTGTGATTAGATGCTCGTCCACTGCATTGCCATTGCCATTGCTATTGCCATATATATACTATATGGAAATGGCCTAAATCACTAATAACTTTAACGTGAGTATGCAAATGGCCTAAATCATCAATATCTTCTCTCTCCACACGCTCATATTCAATATTTTCCTTGTCTCTAGCTAGCTTAATGACTTGATGTCATGGATAAATAACAGGATATACCATTATGCATAATCTTTGGAAGATCACATTATGTAATATATATTTCTTCAATAAATAAATTATACTGTCATAAGTCATATAAAGAGTAGATAGGGATGAGGAAACTTTTATTTGAGATTGATATTCAATTCTTTATCAGTAATTACGTCAAGTGGATATTATTTGCAGTAAACTGTAGTGAATTATGAATTGAGATATTCAGATGTTAATTAATTGAACGAAATGACCTAAATTTAGGTTGGTTCTGAAAGAGGGAAAAATAAAGAAAACAAATGACCTAATTCTATTACACTGCAAGCTATAGTTGATTACAGCTGAAAATGACTTTTGCTGGTTACCAAATCATTAGTTTTATTTAATTAATATAAGCGCTTATCTCCATCAACAGAAAAGGCATCACACGATTAGCACTATGATTTCAATGTTTGCAATTTAGGTCATGCAAAACACTCTAATCCAATGATCTTCTTGATGTTCCCCATTTAGGTTCTTTCCAATATTAACATAATATTGGTGTTGCTTATATTAATTGCTCTACTGTGATTTTCCAAGACTAGTTAAAAAAATAAAAGCATAAAAAGCTAAAGGCGTTCCTAGTTCAACTATCATTGAATGTTAGTCTTGCTTATGATACTTCAACTTTCATATATCCTTAAAAAATTCACCGGTGTTTGATAAATGAATCAATAATATTTACAAAACAGGACCACATTAAACATCAACGTTCCAGCTTGAGAACGGGATATTTATTTAGGATTATTTTAAAAATATAGATGAACTTTAAGATCCGTAGTGATTTTGTATAATAGATTTTAAAATTTTATAAACTAGCGCATATGTTTTTGTATTTGTATTTGCGTTGTTCACTTAATAATCTCCGTCAAAATTTTCGACCCGCTAAAATCGACGTGACTCAGAGTTTGTTGAATTTCCAATCCAATTTTCTAAAGTTTTACGATTTTCTTACTCCAACTTATGACAAATCTTCGGTTTTAGATTTTCTTGGTTGAAACATTTGATGATGAATGTGAATCAAGTAGACAATCGTTTATTGGACAAATAGTATCCAACAATGGATGCAATGACTATTTATTGTGCTGATTTATAAACACTTTGAAGAGTATGATAACTGACTCAAGGATTTAAGACTAATCCATAAGATTGACATCGATCGTCTACCATTTGATTAATAATGAACAAATCACGTGCCATTCAGACCACACCTATTGAATTAAAGAATAACACTATAATACTAGTATATAGGAGTACTATTCTATATATACACAAAATATGTATGCTACTCCTACTATATATTTAAGTTGGATTACGTTTTAATACCCATAGTGGCAAGGTAACTTTAATTGTGGTTGTGACTTTGATAATAAGAGTACATCATCGTGCTACATGACGTTGTTACCACCCCTTACACGTAGATGTCACTAGCTAAGGTGTTATATAATATAAGGGTAAGGGTATGTATATAAGGCCTATCACCAACCATTTACACCAAATTCAAATTCATTTTTGGATATAGGTTAACACGGGTATAGATTAACACTAAAAGTAATTTTACTCCAATCATTTATACTAAATTCAAATCCAGAAGAATATATATTCCATATCCATCTACTTTTTATACCTTTTCAATTACACCTACATACTTATTTAAATTACATTAATTCCACAGTATTAAATAAAAAATTAAATTAAATTACATAATAAAATAAATTTCCTTATTATACTAAATATACTTTATATTAAAAAAATACTGTAACTTGAAAATTAATATACACTTCACCTGCTATGATAAAACTAAAGCATAAATCAAAACATATTTAAAAATATTACAATTAAAAAAAATACCACGATATGGATATAAAATTGAAAAAATTCAAAACTCGAAATTTGTGTATTTTTCCACAACTAATCAACTGATGCAAGTCCAGAGGAGCATTTTATTTCTTTTTGCGTCATATCAAGTCAAATACTTTTGAAATCGAGCATCTTCATTTGTTATTGTAATTTTTTTTCATGTTTTAATTTACATAATTAATAATAATGGACTAATTTGCAATATCTCATAAATTTTTGCAGTAACACCATATTTGGTGTTGTACACCATATATTTGGTGTTAATCCGTAGAATACACCAAAAATGGGTTTGAGTTTGGTGTATGGTTGGAGATGATTTTTACACCATAAATGAGTTTTGGTGTACGGTTGGAGTTGGTCTAATAGGGTACATGGTATGGTATTTAAATCCAAAATTTATCTTATACTTATATGTTAATTACCAAATATGGATAACAGATTTAATTTGTACACCCAACAGCTGATTGATGAACATATAACAACGAACTTTAATAAAATAAACTAGAGAGAAATGTAATTGTGTCATTTATGTAACAATTATGGTGTGAATATGTAGCATAACTAAATTAGTTGTGGAACCAATTTCTCTATCATATAATTATTGATTTAAATTATTTTTTCAAACACTATATCAAATTAAAAATGATTTTTTATGAGAATTTTAATAGAAATCCTTATTGAATACTTTCACATGGAGAAAATTGTTTTGCTAATTGTATTATATAGATATGGTAATTGAGTTTATATTATATACCGAGTGAGTTTGTAAAATATAATGATTGAGTTTGCAAAATGGATTATTGAGTTTGTAACATATACTGATTGAGTTTTTAACAAATGTTGATTGTGTTTTTGAGTTTTTAATATATGTTGATTGAGTTTCTAGTACATGTTGATTGAGTTGTGATTATGATTGTGAATAAAAATTAAATTATAGTAATATTGGTATGTTCTCAGGCAGAAAAAAGCAAAATGCATGCAAGAATATAATTTCGATAAAATCATGAAATCTGAAACAATTTATAAGGCGTTACACTAAAAAAAAAATGCTGATTACCTGACAACACAATTTCCATCAGAATTTACCAATGGATTACCAAGGGATTTGCTGTTGGTAATTTTCCTTACGTCATTTCCAACGTATCTGTGGCGGAATTGATTAATTGGAATATGAATTAGGCCTAACTTGAATATTATAACCTAATCCCATACTACTTCGTAACACCAACATATATAATGTTGATTAACTAAATTCAATATTTATAACTTAGAATTTGGTAGTTATTATATCCGGACATTGATGTCGACTTGACGATCTACCAAATTAAATGTCGTATAAGATGATATGGAATTCCAATTTGCATGCAAACCAAACTTAATTGAAGCTTTTCTTAATGAAGACAATATATATAAGAATAGATTTATCTCAAGATAACATATGTTTTGTGCCACAAATCCACTTAATTATACTACTGATGGTCGGAGTATCGTAATTTGTTACATAAAATCAAGATAATCATAATAATAAGTAGAAATTTTTGTAAACAATTTGTATGATGATGCGTGCACTTCATAGTCATGCATCCACGACTAAGTTGTGACTAGGTTTATTAAACAAATTCATTAAAATCTCGAATAATATATACATAACCATTGCTCCACAAATGACAGTGACTAATTTCATCATTAACTCTCTGCCAAATGTCAATTGTTCACCTCTTGTAAAATCCTTAGTTTGAAGTTCGAAAAGTGTTTATTCATTTACGAAACGAGGATAATGATATTAAAAATCGAAAGTAGGTTACGGGGAAATATTGTTTGATATATGTGTCTTGTGGTGTGGCAAGTTGTTCATTAAAACATTGAGTAAAAATTCGGTGGTTCAAACATATTACTATGTGGTGTGTTCAATCAATCATGATTGCAGAAAGAGAGATAAAAGGAGAGGATGAAAAGTGATTTATGCAATTATAATTGATTAGACACACCACGTGACGATATATTATCAGGATTAGGATCATTGAACATCACATTGGAATGAAAAGTGAGTCTTCCATGCATGGCTTTCTTATTTTATTTCATGTTTCACTTGAACCTGTGAAATTAATTAATTTAAATTAATTTGACTAAACCATACCTTAGCTAGTGTTGGCCGATTCTTACCTAAAGTATAAACAAATTAATTACTTCTACCATCAAAAGTCGATTTCCTACTTGGTCGTAATCATGTACAAAATGATATATTGAGTCGAGTTAAACTATTTAAAACCAATTTTAAATCAAGCCAATTAAACTTGAATCTGAAAAGATACTCAACTAATAAACTTGGTAGACACAATGTAAATACGACGGAGCAAAAAGTATGTGTATATGTAATAATATAGACATAGTATTGGATAAATTCGAGACTTGTGGAATAAAAAATGTATATATTGATTTAGAAAGAAGACCGAATCTACGTAACAATTGATCGGTTTCCATTTTCCAAAAGAATGGAGACTAATTCATGATGTGTATGTGGTTGTACAACTGTTTTCCTATTGTTTTGTTTTATTATGCTTTTACATCCATTTTCAAATTATATCCTATTTCACGTTTCCCTTATCGTCGACTTGTTTAATAATTTTGTTTTATCTTTATGTTTCCTTCTTCTATTTTCAAGAGAAATTAAAGTGGTAGTACACATTTATTAGTAATATCTAAAAGGTACGCATAAAGCACGCAAAAGTTGAGAATTTAGATTTAAAAGGATTTAATTTCTATTAATAAGTATATTCTGAGAATTAAAATAAGTAAAGAGTATAATAATATTATAGCGTTCCCTTTCATGTACGCACATTCGACTTTTCTTATTTATAATGGATACTATCCAATTGTAAAACCAAATAAAAGCCCACAGAGAAAAGAAGTAAAAATACATTGGGCTCTCGGAGAAGGACATCTGGTGGAGGGATAAGTCCATGAGGATTTTTGGAGAAACGGGAGCTGGAACGTTGAGTTGGTCCAGACCGAACTTGAACCTCTTGGAGTCTCAACGGATGCTATTGCTGAGATTAACTCAAGTAACAAAGATACGCTGAGATGGACGAGCTCTCCTCACTACGACCTCGGCTTGGGAAAGAACAGTGGAGTGGAGGTTATTAACCCGTTGGCGTGGAGGGTGAGACAACGCAAACAAATTAGACTTGTTAGATGGGTTCCGCCAGATCCATCCTGGCTCACCGATGGGTATGACGGGGTCAGGGGTTGGTGGTATTCTCCGAGATGAAGAAGGAAACTTAGTGCGAGGATTCAAATCAAACATCTGGATGCGGAGCTCCAAGCCCTGTCTCTCGGGCTTGATTTGGATTTGGATTGAAATGGGGAACCTTGAAGCCGTTGCTTTGGTCTCAGCGGAGAGGCACGATGCAGCTAACTTGCGACCTCGGAAGTGTGAAATAAACTAAACTTGATCTGCTACAAGGTTTCTCATATCCAAAAGGAAGGTGATTGCCAACGCGCTAGCACAGCAGCCAGCAGGGATGCAATGAAACCCAACACACCTCTTTTGATCAGCTCACGACACCAGCATTGATCAAGGCAATGATTCGTATGGACCAACTTGGCCTCCCGAATTTCTCCTCTCACGGCCCCACAAGACGTTAAATAATTTGGTCTATCCTTATTCCTTGCACATAGGAAGAGAGTAGAATGGTGTCATGTCCACTGTTGGGATTTTGACCCCAAGCTATCCTCTATATTTGAAGTTGAGCATGTCACTTTTGGACATGCCTTGTGTTTATAATTGTTTGCTTTCATGGTATATAGGGATGTTGTTAAAAAAAAAAGTTTAAATACTACTAGTACTATAAAGTATGGAGTACTACAGTTGGGCTTTGATAAAAAAAAGCCCAATGTGCGTGGACGAACGAGGGAAGTAATGAAGGGAGGAAACAAATGGCAGAACATTTACGCGCATCCAAATGATAAATTGCAGAGTTAGATTTTTATGGGATCAATCTGATAATAAATTTATAAATCAACCCTGTATGATTTAATCTGAATTTGAACTATAAAAAAAATTGTCAATCGAATTGATATATACAATAATGTATTGACATAGCACCATACACGCAGACACTCATAAATGATCTAGGAAAATCATAATTAGCAAATCAAAAAATAAATCAAATCGTAACTTACAAATTACAATAAGACCCAATGATTAATTATTTGGGCCCCCACCGATAACTTTATTCATAGATTATTAGGAATTAAACCTTTTCTTTTATTGCAGAAAAGAAATGCAGTAAATATAGATGCTTTTTAGGGGAATATTAGTATTTAACGAATTGCTTATTCAATATTCATTATTTTGTACTCCTTTTGTTTTTTCATAGTTGAGTCATTTTATCATTTTAGGAAGTTTCTTCATAGTTGAGTCGTATGGTAATTTTTTCCTCTATCTTACTTTACTCTCTTACTTTATTCACTTTATACTTTATTTTCTCTACTTTTTCCTCTCTCTTACTTTTTTATCTATTTATTTAACACACCCATCATTCATTTCTAAAATTCCGTGCCGAAAAATTCCGCCTCAACTATGAAGAAACGGAGGGAGTACTTTTGATCAAATAAAAATGTGGAGTTTTCAGAAATCCATGCCGCACGCATCCTTATTCTCCAACTAAAATATGACATGTAAGTTAATCAAAATTATGTTAAATAAGGACGAAATGAAATAAAAATCGAAGGATCTATTATAACATAAAAACATTTAATAAAATAAAAATAGGACGATCTAAGAATGTGCCTTACGTAAATGACAGTAATCAAATCAAAATTATTAGATACTACAATTTTTACATTTAAATTGGTATGCATAGAATCGTTTTGAATCTTGATTTAACAAATAAAAGTAGTACTCGTAATTATTTTTATGAAACATGCATCCAGAAATAATTATACACGAGAAAAAGAAAAATATGTAATGATGAACAAACTTTGAACCAAAAATTGGACGGCACTCATTCATTCATGAAATACGGAAAAGGGTTTATCTTCAAAACCGCCACCGGAAAACGCAAAACAAACACATCATTTTCATCACTCCCAAGTCCTCCCCCGCCACCTTCTTCATCGATTAACCGGTTCGGATCCCTATCCAATAATTCCGATCCAATCGCGATCGCCGACTATGGGAAAACTCTACGTGCAGATGGAGCCGCCGGCGGATCTCAACCGGAACACTGAGTGGTTCACCTATCCCGGCGTATGGACTACCTACATATTGATTCTCTTCTTCTCGTGGCTCGCCGTTCTCTCCGTCACCAATTGCACCCCCGGCATGGCCTGGACGATCGTCAATGTCTGCCATTTCCTCGTATGTCATCGCCGCTCGTCTCTTCTATTTTTTTTTTTTTTTTTGTGATCTAATTTGGGTGTTTTGTGCCCTAGGGTTATATTGTCATGATTGTGGCCTAGATTCCTTGTCTGCGCCCGAGCTGTAGCTCGGATCTTCTGTCCGGCAACATGACGCTAGAGTTTATTGTTTTAACTGCTAACAATTGGATAATTCATCGATTCAGTACTAGTTGAATCGGGCTAGATTTTTTATTCGTAAACTGACGATTGAGATTGTGTTAGAGGTGCAGCTCAAATAAGCTTTTGGTAATTAACCCTAGCCAAGATGTGAATTGTTTGGTTCATTTGCAGCCCGATGTTTATGTGATTACTTTCTACTATTGGACTGTCCTTATTACGTTGTTCTGCAATTTTTCTAACCGTAATTGGTCTCTGGTTTGTATGGCTCTCCCGTGCCATTCTTGGTGTCATGAACATGGTTATATTTGTGAATACATGTATGGAATGGGTCGGGAAGTTGTTGTGCTGGGCTTGGGTCTGTTAGTAAAATTGGGGCTATGACTAGCCTAACTCAATAATTCTGTAGCTGTTGATTATGCTTGTTCCTCACATGAATGCTTGAGCTAGAAAGTGCTGTGTAGAAGTGTTTGTGGAGAGTGCTTCTAATATGGTAGTGGTTCTTGCATCTGATCTGTTTTAGAATTATGTTGACGCAGTCACTTTCTCCTTCCTATGCTTCATTCTTGGAATGTGATGTTTAGGATATTTATGCACCCCATATAGATAGTACATACTAGATACATCATCCTTTTCCACAGGGAATGGATTTTTGGCCATTGAATACTCGGCAGGAGAGGCTCTAGTATCATATATTCAAATGCTTACTAAGTCTGCTTGTTTGGAGACTTGTATGGTCTCTCTTTACTGCTCGTCCATTAATAATGCCTGTGTTGCATGCAGCCAGTGATAGTTTAACAATATATAGCCATATAGGAGTGTGTGTGTGTCTGTAGTGCAATCGCCATTTAGTTCTTCTTCAGATGACTTTAAGTTGGTTTTTAGATGACTATCAATAGGCTCCTTGATGTGCCTAGAACTGAACTTTTTGTGCTTGCTGATGATCAGTAGGAGGTTCTCTCTGACATGACAGTTTTGTTTCTATATGTAGGTAACTTACCACTTCTTCCACTGGAAAAAAGGAACCCCTTTTGGTGATGATCAGGGAATCTATAATGGCTTGACATGGTGGGAGCAGATTGACCATGGAAAGCAGCTCACTCGCAATAGAAAGTTCCTCACAGTTGTTCCAGTGGTTCTGTAAGCTCTTTCCTCCTTTAGTTTGTTGTTTAATATTGGGAATAATGATATGCATTTATATCTCTTGTTGATTGTATATGAGAATGGAGATTGTTGTGTCCACCAATAAACATCTTGCTTTTTGGCAAATCGGGTTTTAATAAATGTAAAGGAATGTGGTGGAAAAAGATAGTGGAATGTGAATCTTAATTTTATACTCCCTTCGCCCAACTCCCAAGGTAGTTGAGGCAATTCTTTTGGGCACGAGATTTAAGAATTTGGTGTGTTGAAGGTTAAAGTGGGGAGAGTAAAGTAAGAGAGGGAATAAAGTAGGAGAGAGGAAGAGAGAGTAAAGTAATAGAGAAGAAAATTTCTTTGCCAAAAAGGGGAATGGATGACTCAACTACCTTGGGACAACCGAAAAAGGAATACGATTCAACTACCTTGGGACGGAGGGAGTACTAGTTTTATAATGAAATGTGAGTAAGTTAGTGGAATGTGAGATCTACTTAGTAAAAGTGAAATGAGACGAGACAAGTAATTGAGGATGGACCAAAATGGCAAAATGAGACATGTATAGGTGGACGGAAGGAGTACAATATTTGGTGGCTTCACCGTGATATTGATATGATGATATATTTAGACGCCTATATCATAACTACTCCCTCCGTCCCAAGGAAGATGACCCCTTCCTTGGGTGGCACGGGATTTTATGCAGTTAATTTTTGTGTGTTAAGAGGAGAGAGTAAAGTAAGAGAGATGGAATAAAGTAGAGATAAATGTGTTTCCATTTTAAGTAATGGGTCATCTTGGTTGGGACAAACCAAACAGAAAAGTGGGTCATCTTCAATGGGACGGAGGGAGTAAAAAAAAACAGAACTTCATAAAGTTTTATCCCCAGATAACTACTTTTCTTGTATACCGCACCTATGTAAGGCGGCCACTGGCCATCAAGTTCCTGAATGACTTCTTATGTTTAGGAAAACTGAAAGTATAAAAATGGGACTTTGTCAAATTGAAATAATGTTACGATGTTAGCCTCGCCTCCTGTCTTTTTTGAGGATGTGAAAGAAATTTGTTACTATTTCTTTATTTCTCCCTTCATATTAATCATGTTCCCTTTTTCCATTTGTGTTGTTGACAGATACTTGATAGCATCTCACACAACGGATTATCAATATCCGATGCTGCTCTTCAACACAGTGGCAGTACTTGTGTTGGTTGTTGCCAAGTTCCCTAATATGCACAAGGTCCGAATCTTCGGAATCAATGGGGATCTGTGAACTGCTACCTCTTCCAACAGTTCATCTTAACTTAGTAGTTGGAAAATGCTTGATCCTCACAATATCTGTGAAGAAGGTTATGCATCTTTGGTGTATAGAATCTGCATCTGAAACTCATTAGTACGTTTTGGTCTGTGTAGCATATTTTGCTTTACTCGTTTTACGGTCACCCTCAAAACTGATAGGCACTAAATTGTAAACAAGCTGTTTATTCACACTAGAAAGTTTGTACACTTGTGTCTTGATCAGTATCTTGATCCGGCTTATAATCTATAATCGTGTCTTTGACTGATCTTATTGGCCGAACATCATGTATATAACTTGCACCGTCACTTGTTATTCAGTGATTCAACCATTTATGTTCTATGATAACTAGGCCTTTATTTGTCAACCCTAGCTATACTTTTCTAGCCTCTGTTGGCACACTTCGAATTTTTGTTTACTTTTCTTAGGACATGGTTTTGTTAAAGGCAATGTTTGGAGGGACCCTTGTATACTAGTAGCTCCAAATTAGTGAATAGTTTTTGTATCGGAGTTTTTATTTGTTGTTTGAAGTTTGAACGTCAACATATGTAATCAAGTAGCCAAACCATTGATTAATTAGGTGGAATTTTGGTTTAGCATGTAAATTCAAGTTGGCTTTTAGTTTTAGTACTATAGTTTTAAGGCCTGTTTTCAAATTACTTTATGGATAAAATAACTTATTTATCTGTTTAATCACACATAAATAAACAGATTTAGAATGCCCTGCATTTGGAGTTGAAAATGTATGGGCTGTCAAGAATTCAAACTCACATTCTGGCCATTGCTAGTGTTCTTTATTTCTTTATGGTGTAATTGATTAGTCTTATTGGAAGTGCTTTCTTAGCTGGAAGAATCTGAGTCAAGATGTGACAATTATTAAAACATGCATCTCAAAGACTTCTATCTAGGGATCGGGCCTCCAACATATGTTGGGTGGATTGTGTGTGGGCGAGGGTGATTAAAATAAAATCAATTTTTTTTTGAACCTCGGCAGACTTAAGAAAACATGTTCCCACAAGGCCACAACACAAATTAAAATGTAATATTCGAAGGGAATATGATTTTCAAATAAAAGAAATAGTATCGTTCCATTTTACCACTCTCGCCGTTTTTACTCTATAATATGCTTAACCCATTTCAAATAATTTCTTCACCATTTTCCTCGTATTCTTCTTCCTTTTCTTTTCAAATTCCAATAAGTCGAATCACCATTCTTATTTGCAAAATTTTCTTTAGATTAATGGCCTAAATCACGACAAAATGAACCTCCATTGGAACAATCACTGCAACAAAAAAATTGTTAAGGATATTTTTAATGCAATTAAGGACTCTTATTTATACTAGTAAATATACCACCAACGCTTCAAAAAGCATCCTTATTGTTAGTGTCTCAACTAAAATTAGAGGACGAAATTGAAACGTCCTTAAAAAAAGATTAAGTTAATTTATCTTTAATTTTTGAACGTTTTCTTTTGCGTCCTAAATTTTTGTTATTTTTGAAAAATTTCAACCACAATTAATAGTCTCGATTTTGTGTCCTTTTTTTTCTAGTGAATCTACCATTTTTTTCAACTTTCAAATTATATTAGCTTCCACCAACACAATTTCTTAACCGGCAAGCGCCTACTCAAACCAAAGCTACTTAGATTTAATACACAATTGCAAATTATGTGAAATAAAAAAGAATTATAAAAATAAGAATTGTGAAAAATGATCTCTATGTAAAAGTAGTTGTGACTTGTGACTTGTGAGCATGGGTGAACCCAAATGAGGATCTCAAGGGGTTTGGCTTAAGCCCCTACTTAGTTTGTTTTTTTTAATCCCCTTTAAATTTATTAAAATTTTATGTAAATTGTTATTCAAAATCTTCTATCAATGAATTAAACTATATAAAAGTATATTTTCAAAAAAGTTTTAAAAAAATATAGATCCTACTAATAATCACTCCATTTATTTGTTCGTCCCTGCTTGTGAGCCTACATTATGAATGTCCTTGTATTATTAATTTTTACTTTAATTAAACGAGCTGGCTGGACATTTATTTGAAGATGGAGAAAAGGGATATGTTTATATAAAGATAAGGTAATTATTCAGAAGATATACTTTAACACAGCAATGATAACATGCTATGAGAAATGGGAAACAATCCCCAAAAGCAATATCTCATGTTGCTAATATCATATGGCCCTGCAGCTTTAATCTTTACGGTGGACAATTATATACATATAGATAGTCATAGTTTATGCAAATAATAATTCGAGTATCACATCAAAAGTTCATGATACCTAATTTGAGCACTTTATTGTCCTTTTTTCGAATAATTTTTTAGACGATATAATATATGTAGTGTAAAAAATTTCATGAAAACTGTCATAAAATTTTTAAAAGAGATCATACACAAGAACATCTTCCTTTTAAGTTTTAAATTCTGCTCTTTCCCCCATTTATGAAGCTAATTAAGGATACTTATGTACTAATTCTCAAACATTTAATACAATGCTATACATAAACAAATTGTGCACCAATCTAGTTGCACTTAATAAGCAACAATTTCAATTCTGGTAAGATAAAGAATAGTACAAGAAGCTCACTTTTAGGTCATGGAAGCTACCTAGTTAGCTTCAATTACTACTTAATTAAAACTGAAAATAAAAGTAAGAAATACATAACACCCTATGCAGTATGTATGTTAGTTCTTAAAACTCCCGAACAGCTAACCAACCATGACACCATAGAAATAAAAAGATAGACAAAAAACAAGAAATAAATATTGATTAAAAAAAGAAGAAGAAAAAGTGATCAAAGCAGCCTACTTGTTGTTATTTTTCTTCACCAAGAACCTCCACCTAACATTCCATTCCAGATTAATCCATTCGAATTCTCCTGCCCCTTATCTTGATCTTGATCTTGATCGCTCGAGTTTCGTCTTGTTGCACCCAACGCAAACATCAGGCTTCCATTCACGCCCTCTTGAGGGACACTATTCGAGTTTGAGTTTGAGTTCGAGTTCTCGTATAGACTCCCACCACCGTCTCTAGTTGGGAACGAGAGTGGCGCCGGCTTGCATTCTTGGAACGGGAAACCCGATGCAAAGATGGCACTGTTTTGATCGTGAAGAGTCGGGAAGAAGGAATTCAAACCCCTAGCCGCAATGCCGCCGCCATTGGTGAAGAAATTCAGGGCTGAGAGAGGAGCAGTTGTGGAAGAGGAGGTGTTTGTAGAGTTCTGAATCTTAGGGAAGTCAAGAAACTGGCTGTAATCATGTGGTGGGCCAGCAGCTGCTTGAAACCCTAGATTGAGGTCATGGCCTTGATGTTGGATTTTAGGGTTTTGAGATGAAAAAGGGGAATTGCTTGAGGAAGAAGAAGATCTCTTGTTCTTTCTAGAGCCTCCGCCTACGGGAACATTCCTTAGGGTTCCGCCCTCGGTCCAATAACGCCGGCACGTCTTGCAAAAGTACCTTGGCTGGGTGAGGCTGTAGTTGTTGTAGTAGCAGAATTTGGTGTTTGTGGAGTGGCATCTTGGGCAATTTATGGCTTCCTCTTTCTGTGGCCTCACTTTTCTCTCCATTGTTGCTGGCTTGCTGCATGCATTTGGAGCACCTTCTGTCCTTGATCTTGCAACTCCAAATTCCTAAAGAGGGACATGTGTTTGGGATTGGTGAAAAATGCTAGTAAAATGATAAATGTAAGAATTCTTGAAAATCTAATCTCATAATGAACAAAAATGGAATTGCTTCCTTTTGTGTATGTCTAATAGTGGTTAAAAATTCTGAATAAAAGTAAGTTTGCAAAGCCAAGAAAGATAAAGTCTATGAACATGAACACCCTATAGTTCTAATTAAGCTTGAAAAGTGACTAAAAAATTAGAAAGAAATGAAGAAAAAGGTAAAACTCTTCGCACCTGCGTCCATTGAGCACTATCCATGGATGTTCACAAAAAGGCAAAGTGATGGAGAAAAATCAACTAGTTTTTGTCTGCAGCTGTCTTTGATGCAAAGAAGGAAAGAATGTTTTTGAGTTGCTTGTAATTTGGCTTTCTTTTTTGAGTTGGCTAACTTTATGGATGATGGGAGGAAAAAGAGGAAATGCTGTGTATTGTTGTTTTGACTGCACTCATATCACTAGAGAAAAATATAATTATTTAAATCTAGTGTGAACTGTGAACTAATCCTTTATCTTTTTTTTTAATTCTCTGGTTAGTGCTATATGAATGTGTATCTTCTCTGGTGGGTTTCTGCTTTTTTGACTCTTGAGATATGTACTCTTCAATTTGGATCCCCACTTTGATAAAATATTAATATGGAATTGATTAATTAGTAGTTTTTCAGATGATGGTTTGGTCAATTTGTTCTCCATCCAATACATGGATATTTCATTGTTGATTTTTTATTAAGAGAAAGCAAACAAGAAAAAACCTCTGAACTTTCCTAATTC
The DNA here is from genome assembly GCF_023119035.1 of Salvia hispanica. Lineage (NCBI taxonomy): Eukaryota > Viridiplantae > Streptophyta > Magnoliopsida > Lamiales > Lamiaceae > Salvia > Salvia hispanica. The sequence continues at coordinate 34,299,622 of NC_062968.1, read as the reverse complement.
TTATGGATTACGAAAGTGGTTAAAACATGAAAAAGGTACATTGTCATAATTCAGAGATTCGAAATTTAAAAATAAATGGCATCATTGTTCAACAAAGGCACATAAATTAGACCATCTTTTCGTTCTTTATGCTTTGTTGATGGATAGTTCTTCCTTCTTACGCTTCTAAAGGGGTGATGTGTTCCCATATTCAAAACCATCATCATCACAAGGAAACCCTTTTCTTTAGAGCATCCATAATGGTAAGCCATAGGCCAGCCACACGTCAGCAGCACAAAATCCATCTGCCACATCAGCATAGGCCAGCTATAGGCCAGCCGCAATAAAAATAATTCAAAAACAACTACATTTTACGGAATAAAATTTACGAGTAAATTACGGAATTAAATTTACGAGACATATACGAGAAAATTCATTCATTTCATTAAAAAAAAAGGTACATAGTTTTAAAAAAATACATGATTTTTTTTTTAAAAAAAGGGCTTCCACACACGAGCCCCGCCTCTACTCCTCGTAGTCGCCGCCACCATCCTCGCCGCCGCCACCCGGGGTATCTGAGCCCGCGTCTGAACCCCCCACCAGTGCCCTCGAGGCATCCAAACCCACCCGCATGTTCTCGAGAATCGAGTAGAGGAACATCTTCTCCGTGGGGTCGGTTGCGGCCTTCCACTCTTGGAAGACCTCGAACATGCGTTCCTCCGTCTTCGCACGCGAGAATAACGTGTACGCGCGTGGGGGTGGGGGGGCCGAGATGACCTCATGGGGCGATAGGGGGGATCCTCCCCTCGCTGCCCATTGCGCCCATTTTGGCCAACCGGGCGAGGGCGATGAGCAACGGATGGAGGGGACGGAAACTCCTCAGCATCCGGGGGGAGGTCGTAGGATCTCGCGGCCGCTGCCGCTCTAGTCGCCGGAATAGTTCAGCCTCGCTTCTTCGGCCACCCAGTTGTCGCACCCCGCCCGAAACTTCTCGGAGTCCTTCAAAGCAACACATAGCATTCCCAGAAGAGGAACTCCTTATACTTCCCCGACAAGAGGAACCGACTCTCCGCTATCCTCCGGCGTCCTCCTCATTCCCGCCCACTAGTCACCGGCGGAGGGCGTTGGCGTACAACCCCGAAAACGGCCGACCGCGGCCCTAATGCGCTCCCACCCCTTCCGGCACTCCTCCCCGCCGAAGTCCTTCCCGTGCGTGCAGTTCCTCCCGTAGGCAGCTCTAATCTTCGCCCACATGTTGACGACCCGCTGGTTGTTCGCAACCAGCGGATCGTCGCACACCGTCAACCACGCCTTGGCCACCCCGGCGTACTCATCCTTCGTCCACTTCCCCCGGGTAGGGGTGTCGTCAACAGCCGGCTGCGACGACTCGCCAACCGCCTTGGCCTTCCCCTTCGTCTTCTTCTTCTTCTTCGCCGCGGCCCGCCCCGCTGGAACGGGAGTGTCCGGATCCCCGAGATCGATCCCCATCTCATGCAATGACAAAAGGTCATCGCCGGTGAACTGCGTCTCCACCGAGGTCGACATGTGAGACGAAGCCGTCAAAAAATCAATAGAGGGACGATAGACCGTGTCCCCCCCGGTGGCCTCTGCATCCCGGGATGCATACCGTGCCGCATCCCTCCCCTGCCACATCATACCCATCATCTGTTGCATCATCTGCTGCTGCATCTGGGGCATACCTCCCCACCCCGGCGCTGACCGCCGCTCGCCTCGCCCCCCGCCCGGCATCCCCCACGGCATACCCCCCCGGTTCCCCCGCATCCCCCCCGACGCTCCAGCCATCATCCCCATCAACTGCCCCCAAGTGACGTTAAACCCTGGGCCCATCTGCCCGCCCATCGGCCCCATCCAGATCCCACGGTACCGTGGGCGTATGAGAGCCGCTCGTCGCCGGACCGGACTCGTTGTTGTTGTCCATCGCTCGATGATGCTCTTGTACAGAAAGTTAGAGAGAGACAAAACTCGTTAAAACAAGTGGTGCAAATGAAAATGAAACTAAAATCGCGTATATATAGGTTTTCAAAAAATTAAAAAAAAAAAAAAAACGAAAATAGGCGCTGGCCGATCGGCACGCCACAATGGCGGCCAGCGCCCCTGAATCGGCTAGCCCACGCCGATTTTCTGGCCGATTCGCCGCTGGCCGACTGCAATGGTTTGGCTAGCCGATCGACTAGCGACGCGAATCGGCTAACCGGCATTGTGGATGCTCTTAAGGAGAAAGTGACTAAATAAGAATGTTACTATTACTTGCTTGAAAATTTAATATATAAGAACCGCACATATATTAATTAGTCTTATATATCTTGATGAAATCTTTAAGTTCAACACATTCCAACTGATAAGACATACTTCCAACTACTTTTAGAGACGAGGCCAAGAGAGATGCTTTCCAACCAAAGCATTTTGCAATTTGTATTTTTGCTACTAATTTGTTTGTATATATCTTTTGCATGCGTGTAACTTTTTTTAATGACCATCCTATATGTACGAAATTTTTGTTCCCATCCACTTTAGTATTTTGAAAAGAGTGAATTACACAAATGGTACCCGATCTTTCACTTTCGCACAGAAATGATACCTGATCTTTATTTTATATTATTTTTTGTTATCTATTAATCACATTTTTGGTACCTGATAAAATTTTCATCCTAAAATGCCCTCTATACAAATACATTTTCTCATTTGTGTCATTAAGGATATTTTAGGTATACACAAAATTAGTACCAAAAGTGATATTATAATATCTTCTTTCATTCTTCTCCCTCTTTATACTAGTATTATTAATCAATATTAATATTATTATTTTATTATTATACATTATTTTTTAATTTATTTTTAATATCATTCAAATATACTTAATTATAATTATAGTTATAATCATATTTAATTATTATAATAATATTATACTAAAAAATAGTTGAAATTAATAAATAATTATAGTATAATTATTTAAATTATGGATCACACAATATTATATAATAATAATAATAATAATAATTATTATTATTATTATTATTATTATCATTTTACATTAAATTAATAACTAATCAATATAGTTTTAATAAAAAATTAAAATTGTGAATTGTATTCATAATAATATTAAGAGTTGAATAATTTTAGTCACGTGTTTCAACCCTAAAATGAGTATAAAATAATTAAATAAAAATATTTAATTGATTTAATTATTTTAAGTAATTCATTTAATTAGGTGTTTTGTTCTTGATTTATATTATTAGTGCAATTAGATGTATGTATAAAACACTAAAAAGAAAAAGAAGAGAAAAGAAAAAAGAGGAAACATAAACTAAGGAGAAAAAGAAAGAAGAAAGGAAGATAAAATACTAAAAAGAAAGAAGAAAATGGAGAAAAAATTAAGAAAATGGAGAAAAAAGAAAGAAGAGAAGAAAAAAATAATCACATGTTTGGTGCTATTTAATGAAAATTTGCAAAAATATCCTTCATAACAAAAAAATCACATATTTGGTACCTAGGGTTATTTTTGTCACTGAGTACCAAAAACGATATAAAATAAAGATCAGGTACCATTTGCGTGCGAAAGTGAAAGATCAGGTACCATTTATGTAGTTCGCTCTTTTGAAAAAGGGATCTCAGTCGTTGAATAACTATTTAATACTACTACAATTTACAAACAAATCATGATATCAAAGTCCCACATATAACACCAATTGATAGATGCATTATCAATACCTTCGTGGAGTATTTTATACGGTATGAGGAGGAAAAAATACTCTTTATAATTCCCTTTATTAGACGATGGGTAAAGTTATTGAATGGATCATTTTCTGGCCTGGTCAATTTATTGAGAATGCGTAACTAAACACGCATTCTGATAATGCGTAACACTTATATGTAGAAATAAAAAAGTGTCCCATTTGGAGACATGATTTTATATACACGTCTGCCTAGATCGAGAAATTTGCCGGGATCTTGCAACAAAGCTCCTTTGCTAGGAGTTTAGGAGGAATCCAGCCAGCAGGACTCTATAGTTAATTTGCCCAGATCTACATTGTATGTCTGCTCCTTCACCTATCCATGAGTATCGTCGAAAATTAAACGATTAATTTTATACTATATTGCCCAAAGATTAATAAAAAGATGAAATAAATTTATGATTTGAAGCATCATTTTAAACATCAAATTAAACATAAAACATTGATCTAATGCATAAACATAAAATGACTTTTAGCATAATATAAAGTTAGGTAAGAGAGAAAATAAGATAGGAAAGAGATAAAAAATAAATAAATGGTCAAATTTTCCTGTTTATATGAATCTCGGGCTTACTAAAAAAAGAAGTCCACCTTCATTACTAGAGCAGGCCCAGTTTTTATGTCATAGTAGTAAAACTTATGAGACTCAGGCAAGGAATCAAGAAATATAGTGTATGTATCTTACTTGGTCTTTGTGTTGTGATTGCTTTGCTGCTGCAGTCTTGATTGTGTTTCTAATTCTCTCCACCAGTTTTGGATCCTGTTACCTTAACACCACCAAATCCAATCCTCAATTATTATTACTAGAAGCTCTGTCTTCCTTGCAAAACATCACGCTCAAATGAGTGTCTCACACTCCACAAATCCATCTCTGATTTGTGATTGTGAAACACTCATTTGAGCAGGATGTTTTTCATTGAAAACACTCGTAATGCTATACCACAACCACACTAACTCCCCCTACTTATGCTTTCCTTCACTCTCACCAATTCTATCTTATTGTCACACTTTTTACCCTGCTAATAAAGGGGTGGTTGGAATGGAAACTATCTTAATTTCATCGTCCTTTTCTATGCATTGTACAGAGAATAATTCTCCTTACACCAAGGTATTTTTCAGTACAAATGTATATCATGTAGAATTAATTTGGGAATAGGTTCAATCTTTTGCCCTCTTGAATTTCCGTTTGTTATGTTTACATATTATTAATTAGTTTCCTCTTAAACTTATTGTTTGATGATAACCATGGTTTGAGAATAATTCTTCAGGCAGTTGATATACAGCTGATTGACATATGTTAAACATAAACATTAAAATGCAATGGCTTGTTCTGGAGTTTATTAAATCTTGCCTTATTTTGAACCAAACAACTATTGTTCACTTTGATAGTAGTGCCTGTTTTTACTCTGATATTACTCTGATATTTGTTGTTGTACAAACTTTCCATTTATAATAGATGCATTTAGCATGTTCTGAGCATTAACATGTGCTCAGGGAGTGAGAGTAATGAGTTGGTTGGGAGGGGTCCTTCTTGACAATAATTACAACAGATAAGCCCCATGATTAATCCATCTACATATCAGTTCATAAACCAGGCCCCTACACAACATTCATAAATTCTCATCAAGAACCTAGGTCAGGCAACTAATTTGCTCATGTCCAGGAGCTATGTTAAAATAATTTTCGCTCGTGTTTATGAGCCAATTTTGACAGTTTTTGCTCTAATCCATGAGCCACTTTTTCTTCTTCGAAAATTGAGTTTTTATTCTGGCTTTGCTAATTATAATTGCAATTGAGAGGGCTTTTTGTAAAAATAATTCCTTATTTTATATAGAGTTTAGGGTTTTTATTTTAGTTATGTGTAGATAACTCTTTGGAATAATCCTCGCATGTAGTGGGTTGGAACAAACCATATTTTCGACACATTAATTTCTTGATTGATTTTATGCATATTAATTCATTTCTATTGTTTCGTATTAATTTGTGTTATTTTGTGATGCATCCTTAATAGTAAATTAGTAACACAGTGTTTGCTTATTTTCTGATATCTCCTTTAACTCGAAATTAGAAACAACACATAGATTGGAAATCAATAAAGTTTATCTATTTTAATTTTAGTTCTCTTGCATTTATAAGTATATTTAGGGCGATCTACTGCTTGTGTTTTTCTGTACTTAGAATTTTACGCCTCAAATATGAAACACTTACCTCATTCACAAGTCCACTTAATCATTTCTTTAATACAACAATTGATAACATTTTGCTGAATGATGGTAGTATGAGAAGTAATAATATAATGGGAATTTCAGTTGATGATTTTCACATTTGACGCGGGACGACTCAACGTATGAAACATGTATAGTCATCTATGTAGGCAGTAGGCTAGTATTTAGATTCAGTCAGCTGATATTATATATTAGTGCAACAATTTTCAAAAGTTTCAAAAGTTTGTTAGTATTGAATGATATCCGGGTATGTTTTACTTATTATTGCATAAATCTTCCTTATAATTTTGGATAAGAGCATCTTTAAGGGAAAAGGTAAATGCCTTCATACATCTATATCATAACTAAAAGCGGTTAGTAGTAGATATCATATCCTCAATAATTTTATACTCCTACTATAGCACTATTGATTTAAGATTAAATGTGTTCCAACTCAAAAAAGATTAAATATGGGTTATTTCTCTAAAAGAAATTGAATATGGATAAGAAATCTTTTTAGACGTGCTACGAGCCTACGAGAGGTTCGCTTTTTCATAGAAGAGGGTCCTCCATAAACAATTATTTTCCATGAGTGTGAAGCTTAAGGATAAAAAGAAACTAGTTCCACTTTATTCAATTAAATTTCGATGATTCAAAGAACTGAATCCGATCTCAAATCACAACATTCGTCCTAATATTTTTCATGGCATATTATATGATTGTTAAAACAAATAACGAAAGGAGATAGAAAATCCAAACTAAGGCTAGCATTGCCAAATTAACCAAATTGCACATGTAAGATGGAAGACTATTGTTTTCTAACTTTTTTCCACACATAAACCGATAGGCAAAAAGAAAAGTTGTAAAATCAATCGCCGGTAATATATATGATAAGTTTTCTCTACAAGATCATATCATTGGTCGGATTCTTAGAGAAGCCACTTTTCCAGACATGTATAATTAGATAGATGCATCACAGAGGCATAGAAATAGTTATAGGGTAATGAAGCTTATCGATGGAAAAGCGGTGGTGGGAGGAGGCTTCAGAGGGGAATCTGGTAAGCATAAGGGGACGATCGTCTGCCTCCTCATCCACATCCGAGTCTAGAGTTGATATGTTAATACACGACCATTTCTCCAGAGACGAGAAGAAGGCCGCAGCCACGCTTGCCCCCACCCACCTCACCACTTTCTCCCACTTCATCAACAAAGGACTAATGGTGCTTCTCTTCTTTTCTCAACATATCAAGAGGAGTAACTCAAGGGTTAATAAATAATGGCCGCTTTTGTTTTTGAAATGCCTTAGCTGGAAAGGAAGCAAAGGCTTTTTAAGTAATTGGCGTGTGGGATTAAAGGGTTGGCCGCACGGTTTAGCTAGAAAAAGTGTCACACACTAGAAATAAAATAATTCAAGAGCCTCAATCACACTCAGAATTAAATACTCCAAAGCCTCAACTTCTTTATGTGTGTATAATCATCAAAAAGCTGGCATTGGATACCCACACATGAGATCAAGGCATGCATTAATGATTAATCACACAACTTAAAAAGAACAGATCCACCATCTTTAGCCTAATAGTAATGGAGTGACAAAGACATTGTGATTAATCATCACTAATATGAATTCAGATTTAAACTGTGAATCAATCAACTAATTTCATAGATGGTCTAATATCCATCTTAACAAAAAACAAAGTTTACTTGAGTCAGAAAACAGATGTATCTGAAGATTACCGTTTATTGAACTGAACCCGGATGAAAGCGATCAGAAGAGCCGTTATTTACCATTTGACTCTTCAGCAGAAAGCTAGTAGGTCCATGAGGCAGAACGGGTGAGCCTTGGCTTAGAAATTTTCTTGTCCTCTTCAAGAGATATGATGAGCAGATTCGATGGGTTCTCTATCATTAGCTTAGCAACCAGATATCCTGCAATCGACCATGTTTGGTGCTTCCTTGCCTGCTTTCCAATGTACCGGCCAGTGATTCCATCATAATATTCAGGCCATCCATCTTTCGAGAGACGTTGTTCAATCAACTCTATCGCTCTCTTAGCAATTTGAGGCCTTCCAGTCTTTATGCTTGCTGCTGTGAGTAGCCACAAAAGAACTACAAAGAAATGCCAGTCTTACACATTGAAAATGTAACCTCACTGACACTATATGCTAAATGTGAATTAAAAGAAAGCTTTGACATGGAGTAATAATCGAATTTTGAACAATAAGGTAAAATGCTTCATAGGAAAAACTGCACATAAGTTTTGTTTCATACCTGGCCAAGAACCACCATTGTGATAGCTCCATCTCGTGTTCTTTGGATCACAGCCGGTTACGTTCTTCCATTCATGTCCTTCAAGTGCTGGATATGCAATCTTCAGGGGCATCTCTCCAATCAAGTCTGTCCAGCGCTCCTCGATCAAATCCATAATTGCTGTAGCCTGCGCTGGTGTTGCTAAACAGCTCAAAATAGCAATGCAGTTTCCAACCAAGAACCACCTGAAATCCATGCGCGCTGGGCTCACATTCCCAATGAAATACCCTCCCTTCAGTGGCATGAACTCAAAGACCCAGTCCGGGATGGATTCAGGAATGACATTGAATTTGTTTACAGCAGTGTGAGAATATTCCTCAGTTTTATAGCGATATATGTTGTTGAGTTGAGTGAAATCAAGCCAGTAGTAATTTTGCATATGGTAACTCAGAGCAGTAATCCGTTTATCAATGCGCTCAATCAACTCCTTACCATCATGCTCGTTGTTAAGCAATTGTCTCGCACACCTCAGTGCAAAAAAGAAGAGTGCTTGGATCTCAATGGGATAACCATAAACCCCCTGTCAGGAATGAAAGTAAAGGCTACATCAATTCCAATGCAATAACTCATTACCATCATCACACAGGTAACAGTAGATAAGAGATGCAGTATAGTCTTTGAAGATGATTATAACTATATAGTTCAGAAATCATGCATTTTAACTTCAGGGTACACCAAATCAGCACAACAAGTATCATTAGGCTACTGCAACATCAATCAAATACAAACATAGAAATAATAGATGTAGAGGGATCTTACCATTCGCCTATCAATCATGCTGCATCCATCTGCACATAAGAGTGTAGGAAATGTATCAAATCCATCCGACAGACACAGGTTAAGTATCAGTCTGATTCCTCTCTGCACTTCTGGTAGCTCTGAAAGAGAGTAATCGTGTGTGCATTTAGTATACGAACGTAGCAATATAATCCACCAGAACCCAGAATCCACGGGCGCAACTCTTCCAATTGCACTTCCACCAAAGTCTGCTTGTAAAACCTCCTTCTGGCGGATAGGGTCTTGGATAACCTTGAAACTGGCAGGCATAACACCTTCTCCAAGTGTAAAGTTATCTATCCTCTTCTCCCATCCCTGGAGGTGAAGGGTCTTCAGCAGAAAATTTTTCACTATTTCCACATCAGCATCATTTCTCATCAGGCAAGCCAACCCAGAAGGAACAAAGTCTCTAACAAAAACCTAAAGTCGATAGCAGCTGTCAGAAGTGTGCAATACTGCAATTAGCCAACGAGTTACAGAATATAGCACGGGATATATCATTAATTATGTGGACTAACTACATTTACAGCATCTAAAAGTTTTGAGAGTCTGAGACATTTTGAATCTGTAGTAATCGGTGAGCAATCTAACTCGAAACAGAGAATGACACCAGCATGAATTATGGTGCATGTGATGTAGTTCAATCCAAAACATCAAATAATCAAAACGCATACTACAGAGAAAAGTGCACTAAGAAGGATCGTAAACTAGAGATACATATCAAACAATATAAACAACCGAATCCAAACAAGCAAAGGCCATGAACATTATATAATCAAAACGCACATACTACAGAGCAAAGTGCACTAAGAAGGATCGTAAACTAGAGATACATATCAAACAATATAAACAACCGAATCCAAACAAGCAAAGGCCATGGACATTATATAATCAAAACGCATACTACAGAGCAAAGTGTACTGAGAAGGATCGTAAACTAGGGATACATATCAAACAATATAAACAACCAAAATCAAATAATCAAAACGCATACTACAGATTTAAGTGCACTGAGAAGGATCGTAAACCAGGGAATAGAGATACATATCAAACAATATAAACAACCGAATCCGAACAAGCAAAGGCATTGAACATTATAATAAAATTGATGCTATAGAATGCAACGCGGTGTTGACATGCAATTATCAATTGTTTCAAAGCTCAACACGCTTTTAAATAACGCTAAACATAAACGTAAGCATCGGTCTGATATTTTCAGATTTAAACCTATAAGCATCAATGGAAACATATCTAATTAGCTACCTGATTATAGTTCAAGGTCTCGCTGCCGGGATCATCATTGGCTGCAATTGTACCAACACGTTGTCCTTTGAAGTAAACATATGATTTGCTTAGCAGTTCCCACGCCTCATCGATCAGTGAGGAAGAGGTGCTATTTTCGCTGCTGCCGCTTCCATTCGGCGAATCCATATGGTTCACCAGAGTAGCCCCCACGCTAGGCGACGGTTTCAGTACCGAAGTGCTCTTACCTCCATTACCATTACTTGTATTAGGTACCGGATCCGACTCTCCGGTGTCTGCCCTTCCACCGTCAGAACTGCTCGGAAACACGACATTTACGCTCAATTTCACTTTATCCTTGCGAAGTTTTCCAGTATTCTCCACATCGTTAGCAGAGATACCAAAATCGACGCGAGTAGTCGAATCGTCGTGAGCGATACTCTTCCACGCATCGTCGACAGTTTCCAGAACTTCGGTTTCCTCTGACGGCAGATCTCCCGGTGACAAATCGGAACAATCGGCGATGACCTCATCAGCAGATGCAGTAGACATTATGCAGGAGAAGCAGTAGGGAGGTATAGAGTTTCGGGTGGAGAGAGAGAGAGAGAGAGAGAGAGAGAAAAGAGTATTAGAGAGAGAATAAGAAAAATGGGAGCAAACTCATGCAGAAATGCGAAATCACAGAGTATTTATGAAGGGTGGTGATCAGGAAGTACTATTTCCTACGGTTCGATTGGATACAGTTCTGCGTGAAATGAATGAAAAACGCTCGAGAAACTGGAGAGAAACGCAGGCGATATGGTGTGGATTTTCATTTTGGCGGTAAACGAGAGGGTGAATATGGGAGGAGAGGACGTATAAATGTTACGGTTGTAACATCATATCACGTGTTTATCCTTCAACATTTTCAGTATTTCAATGAATAAAGAACGAAAATACGGAGTATGATTTTGCTGTTTTTTTTCAATCATCCATGGATCAGATTTAGGTGAAATTATTTTTAAAAAATTTTATGTGTACAAAACAATGCATCTCTTAAACCTTTATAAAACAAAGTCGTTTAATAATATAAATATTTTTTCCTTGTTATCTTTTCCATTATCAGATCTCGATTAATCTTAAGACTTAATGATTGATGCGTGAGCAACTAAGATATGGTCCTATTTGAGGCGTCGCTTCTGAAATCGCATTGGAAAATAAAGTAAAATTTTCATAGGCTCCAAATTATCAGTTTTAATTGAATTTTCTTGAATTTTTTTTTTACATAATTCGTGAAATTAAATAAATATTCTTCGTGCATCTCAATATTGTTGCAATTGTATTGTTCGATTTCTTTTTTAAAAAAATTGATGAATTTTAGTTTAGAATCTAATTTTAATTTTGAGTATCCATTTTGACTCCACTTAAAATTTGCTCCTAGTATTTTTTTATTGGAAGATCTGTTAGTTGTCTTGACATTATCGTGTATGATGCCGTTCAGCCTCTAATTTGCACTGTCACTCAATACATCTCGCTGCTAATTCCGATAATGGCGGAGGCTACTTCGGCCGCCGTTTCTCCCCCGCCGCCGCCGCTCGATGTCGGCTCCCGCTTCCCGCTCCACTTAATCAAATCCGAGATAATTCCTCCCGCTCCCTCACGATCCCGCTGTGGATCCGCGGCGGCCGCCGATTTCCTGCTCGACTTCGCCGGGCACTCATGGATCGCCTACGGCGCCGCCTCTCTCGTAGTCATATCTCACTTGCCAGACCCTCTATCGGAAGCAGAAACGAGAATCGGGCCGATATATCATCAAGTGATCGAGCTATCTCGAGAAGCCGACGCTCACGTTTCCGCCGTGTGCTGGTCCCCTGCGACGCCGTCCATTGGCGAGCTTGCGGTGGCGTTGGGTGATCGCATTTTTTTGTTATCGTATGGCGGAGATGAAAATCCAACCAGTAAGTTCGCGATTGTCGATTTTCTGACTTGAATTTATGTTTTGAGTTTATTTTGGAAGGGTGGAGTTTGACGAGAGTGTGATTGTTTTAAAATTGAGAATCAAAATCGCATGACTTGAATTTGTAAATGAAATTAGGCGTAATCCTGATGAAACTTGAAGCATTTGCTCTTTTGCATTTCATTTTGGAGTTTGGAGTTCTGAATCACTAGTGGGATGGTTGTGGAGCTCGGTTATGGTTAAGCATATGCAAACTGAACCCGAGATATACTAAAATGAATGGAACTCGCGGGAGCAGCTACATATCTGTTTGATTGATTTGTTTCTAATTTCCCCGTCAAATATTTATTAGGTAGATTTTATTTTCTTAATTAGGTTATTTTAGAATTGGGACTCAGATATATTGTGCATGTATAGGGGCTAAGACCCTGCATTTTACTCTCACACACACATAAAAAGAAATTCTGACCACCTAAGTAAGGAATAAATAATTATTGATCTCACTTATCAGTCAAATCTCAGACACACTTCTTATCCCATCCCTGGAAATAAAGAAATGAGTTAGTAGTGATGAGAGGTTTTCTTTTTCATAATCATCTGCTGTCTGGGTTGTGAGTAGAAACCTGGTATACATCTCTATTGTCGTAAAAAGCATATATGATGGTCTTACGCATTGGTATTAAGTCCTATTGAGATTTTCCTATAGTTCTGACATTGCTTAAGTTAAACGCTCCCCCCTGACGCCCTCTCCCTTGTAATCGAATATGGACTTATTTACTGAGATTCAGGTTCTTTTTGTTGGAGGCAGACTACAATGCTTGTCTTATCCATGAAGGTTGAGGCCATCCAGTGGACAGTTTCAGGAGATGGAATAATTTCAGGAGGCATTGATGTTGTAATGTGGAGAAAGAAGGAGAAGTCGTGGGAAATAGCTTGGTCATTCAAACCAAAAATCCCTCAAGTTCTTGTCTCTACCACCTGGAGTGCCTGTGGTCTTTCAGCTACGGCACCATGGAGTGAAGTACAAGTTGGAGGTTCGTCTGCTTTCCCCAATGATGCAGGAGATTGTGTATTAGTTTTTCAATTTGATGGACATTCTAAATATCCACAACATGAGCTGCGTCATCCAATGCCTATTGGGATGATACAGTGGAGGCCTTCAACAGGAAAACCACCAAGTAAGCATGCTAAGCATGCCCAGAGACCAATCTTGTTAACTTGCTGCCTTGATGGATCTGTTAGGTTATGGGGTGAAATTGATGATGGGAGGATTAGAAGAAATGTAAAGGATAATAGTGACCACAAAGCAAAGTTATCTTTTTGTGTCCTTTCTGTAATCGAGGTAAACCAAACACTGAATGGTATTCTGGGCTCTGATGTCTTTGTAAGATGGGCAATGGACGTTGAAGGTGTGACTGTTAATGATAAAGAAGTATGCTACTATTCATGCTCAGACAATCTTCAGCATGATACAGCTGCTAGATGCGAGTGGTTGATTGGTTTTGGTCGAGAAAGGGTGATAACGATGTGGGCTATTCACTGTCTTGATGATTTTGCTCCAGTGAGATTCCCAAGGGTTACTTTATGGAAGAAGCATGATCTAGTCAGCTCTGTAGTGGAACCAAGTCAATTGCTTATGCATAAAGTGTGCATTATGAGGACTCAAGTTTCTGGCTCTCCCGCTCTTTGCTCATTGGTTCAACTGTCACCTTGTAATTCATTCTCTTGGTGGCAATTATATTCTCAAACCTCAGCTAGCATGAAATTGGAATCTGCTAGTGACGTTCATGCCAACAGCTCTTTGGCAGCTTGTGCCAAAGGAGTGCTAGAAGTTGAAGGTCACATCGATAAAATTTTACAGATTGCAGTTCATCCGTTTTCTTTTGAAGTTAAACTCGCTGCTTCTTTAGATAGAAATGGAATGCTTCTTTTTTGGTCATTTTCAACCTTTTTCAATAGTCATATTGGCCAGCCAATATCTACACCCTCTTGGAAACTCTGTGGAAAACCTGCTATTATCGATCACTCTCCTAAATACACGTGCTTGAGTTGGGCCCCCACAGTGCTAGGTGACAGTAATGTTCTTCTCATGGGACATTCAAATGGCATTGACTGTTTCTTGGTTAAGGTTTTGAAAAACAATGAACAGAAGATCACTTATCACAATTTATTTTCTTTGCCCTTAGTTATTGAAGGTCAAGAACAAGTGCTAACTAGAATGAGCTCCATCCCTTTGCCTTGCAACTGTGATGGGAACTCCGTTTCTAGTAAATTTTTGCTTATAGCATTATGGATGGATACTTTTAGGGCTTTATCCTGGGAAATAACCATCCATTGCGATTATTCACAAGGGAGCTGTTTGAATGACCACTGGAAAACATTTGAAGGTGATTTTTCTGGTAAGCAGTACTTGGTTGCAGTCGACCCTGCCTCATCAGTCATTCCTGTGACTAACAACGATGACAAGGTTACTAGTTGTGCTGTAGTCTGCCCCAGTGACTTGGTTTCATCTTCACAAAAGCTGAGTTCTCCCGATGAGATTGGCAGCACTTGCTATGCCTATCATATGATAACTGGTTGCTTCAATGGCAGCTTAAAACTGTGGAGGAGCATGCCACTCGATTCTTTGAGCTCAGATAAGAAGTGGGCTCTTGTTGGGGTCCTTACTTCTCAGCAAGGTCCTATACTAAATGTCTCTATGAGTCCCTGTGGCCAAAAGATTGCTTCTGCCTCCAAAAATAGTCTATCAAAAAATCATTCTACTACACTTTGCATATGGGAATGCTTGCATGTCAAAGGTGTGGGCAGCTTCATGCTGGAAGATAAACTTTGTTTTGATGGGGTGATTGTTGCTTTTAATTGGTTAAAAATGGGAATTGGTCAGCTATTACTTGCCGTTTGTTCACAAAATGATTTGCGGATATATGCTTCACGACGCCGTGGGGGTCAAGGTGAATTAAAATCAGAGAAGCCTATGGAAGAAAATGCTTGGATATGCATTGCAGCTAAGAGTAATCTACCTCCTATTTCTGACTTCCTTTGGGGCCCTAAGGGCACAGCTGTAGTAGTTCACGACAAGTATTTTAGTATTTTCAGTCACTTTTTGTCGTTATCTGATTACACTGGCTCCCATGACATTGTGCACTATTCAACTTTCACTGATTCTGAAAAAGCACTATCAAAAATTGGAGGCAAATATGAGTCGCAGCCCCCTGCAAAGATGAAAAACAATGTTGAGAGCTTCCAGTGGTACAGTTATGCCACCGAAAAATGTTTCTGGAGCATGTCAGAAATAGCCGAAAAGATAGGAGGATCTTTGCCTCTATTTCACCCAGAGGCCCTTTTTAATAACTTGTGCTCAGGTACTGCTGGTCATGAAATGGTTACTAATATTTTTATGTTAAGTTTTTGTGTCTCTTTATCCTTTAAACTGATGGTGAATGTTTCATCTGTTTAAATCAGCATGAACACCAATTTACAATGATGAATTGTCAATTAAAAGTAGTTTCTGTCCTAATGTGAACCTCAAACTTTTGAGACCCTGGTTCCAAATACTTAACAGCTTTAACCACCTGTTTCCTAGTTGTTTGAAATTTGAGAATTAAAAGCAGAATTTATCTTCTGAAACAAACTCTTTTTATTCCCCACTCTGAAATCTGTTTGGAGAAAGGCATACATAGTCCATGCAATAGCTCTAGCTGGATGCTTGCCATCTTCTTGGATGTCACTAAGGGAGTACATTTAGTCAACATATATATCTAATGACATGGATCCCTTTTGCTTTGTTAACTCATTCTACTTGGAACTTCATGATGTTCATGTTCTTAGTTGTTAGAATGCTTAACATTTATCATTACTTTTCTTTACCTTATTGTTTTATGGCTTCAGGTAACTGGAAACGTGCGTTTATAGCTCTACGCCATCTTGCTAAACATCTTGCTTCTGGCACTTTGTCTGAACAAGGTCATGGTGCTAAAATGCCTAGCAGTTTAGTTTCACCAGTTCCCTTGTCAGATTATCTTGATGGGATTCTTCCACTTCATTCAAGTGGTAACGTATTTCATTGGAGTACATCCCAACTTCACACGGGTTTATTTAACTCTGTCCCGGAGGGTGGTTATGGTGCTCATAATTCCACCATGACTTCATCGCTGTCCAAATCTGAATTTGATGGCTTCATTGAATCTCTTGAGAGTTTGCATTCTTATAATTGCATAAATACAGACGAAAAGATACAGGCCATTGCACTTGTTGATCTTCTACGAGAAGTTGGTAATGCTAACTCAACTTCTGCTTATGGAAGTCTAGATGAACCTGGTCGGAGGTAAGTTTGAACTTTGAACCATTATCACTAATATTATTCAATTTTACATTCCATTTCTTAGAACTCTATGGTAGTTTGCCATCAACTGACTAGCCTTTTTTTCACTGAAGATTCTGGGTTGCAGTGAGGTTCCAGCAACTATATTTTGCTCAAAGATATAGTAGGTTGCCTCTGGTGGAAGAGTTTGTTGTCTCTCCAGGACTCATTGGGTGGGCTTTTCATTCAGATTGCCATGACAATTTGTTTAATTCGTTACTACCAACAGAGCCATCTTGGGAAGAAATGCGCAGTATGGGTGTTGGGTTCTGGTATACAAATGTATCGCAGTTGAGGGTTAAGGTATGGTGTGAGCTAATGCTAAAAAGTAGACAAATATTTGCAGTTGCTTATGCTCTGTTATGGCTCTAACATAATCTGAATGGCAAAAGCATAATGTAGAGGCACTACATCTAGTAAAATGCTCTTGTATGTAGCTAATGACTCACAGCACTGTACATGTTTCCATGTGTAGGTCATATATTTATAGATAAGCCTGCATCGTTTTCATCTGAACGAATACTCATAGATACTTCTAATACTCTTCTTGGGATCCGGTGAGAATTGGATTTAATGTGAGAAATGAGTAACATCCATCAACATGAATTAAACATGCATAAACACATAAATACATGAATAAGAGATGAACGAATAATTTGACCTATGGGGATTCGAGCCCAGATGCTTATTCATCTCTAATTCATGGAATTTATGCACTATGCATGCACAATTCGTGTTAATGCAAATTTCTCATTTCTCACGAAATATATCTAGTATATATGTATTTATTTGTGTGTGCCATTATGTTATTTGATGTCAATCTTATGCTCTGAAAGATATTTTGTCCTTTGTATACCTTTTCAGATTGGAAGGGTTTATTTGTAAATAATATCACTAAAGATATGAGTTAAATATCATGGAATAGTAGGTTTTGTCATTAATTCATAAAGCACATATATATAGTACAAGAGACTAAGCCAGAGTAGGTCACATAACTGATGTGGGATACTTATTCTATAACATATTCTATAACACTTTTGCAGCTGCCAGTTTAGATGATTTATATTTATTTTTTATTTGCAAATTTTTATTTTTGATAGCTAGAACTGAATTGTTGAGCACCTCCATCGTAGAATAATCTTGTAAGATGCATGGAAGGGTGGTTGTCTTCCCTCTTAGTCATTCTTATCTAGGGGTTTGACAGTGTCTTTCTTACTGCAGATGGAAAAGCTGGCTAGACAACAGTATATGAAGAAGAAAGATCCTAAGGCCTGTTTACTCCTTTATATTGTGTTAAACAGGCTTCAAGTTTTGGCTGGCCTCTTCAAAATAAGCAAAGATGAAAAGGATAAACCATTAGCGGGATTTCTCTTTAGAAACTTTCAGGTATCTAATGATCTATCACAATTTTCTTTAACCTCACGTAAGATAAAAAGCTTAAACTCTTCAGCTGCCAATTTTGAGTGTCAAAATCCATACCCTTGTGCAGTTATTTTGTAATCCATTAAGGGAGATTGTATTAGATCAGCAAACTTTGGGAACTTGTGGCTAACATAGATCCCAGAGAAACCCAGAGAATTGTATGCACATAAACAAATTCTTAAAAAATATAACTTCTGATCTATGCTCAATGCCACATGTTGCGGTACTTTAATACTAAAGTAACACACACAAAAAGGAGACATTATTACTCCTGTAAGGCCAAATTCATTTGATGGTTAAGTTGAGGAAAAGGAAAAAATTGAGTGAAATCAAAGGAAGTAAAGGCCAGATATGTGTGCTAGAAAAAATTATCTGAAGGCAAATGGTAATGGTGATGTTTGGTGCCCGAGGGAATAGTGTATACTCATTTCTCAGTTCTCCTCTCATGTTTGTGAGGTTAATAAATTTCACCATTTGCATTACACGCTCCTTGAATTTTGTTTCTTTCTTAGTTTTCATGGACAACAAACAAAAAATTCTTTATGCATTTTGTTCTCCTTTTTAACCAAAACCCTTGAAGCTAGCAAGTTATCAACCTATCTACACTACCCTGTACCCTCTCTAACATTTGCTTTATGAATATATATATCTTTTGCTACTTTCACCTAGACGGTCCTATAGAAGTTACTCTTCTAGATGGTGTCAGATTGTTCCTTAATTTGAATGAGTTAACTGAACCAACTTTCTTTATAGGAAGATAAACATAAGGCTGCAGCTATTAAAAATGCTTATGTACTATTGGGAAAACATCAACTGGAGCTAGCAGTAGCTTTCTTTTTGCTCGGAGGAGATGCTTCTTCTGCTGTGACAGTCTGTGCCAAGAACCTTGGAGATGAACAGCTTGCTCTTGTAATATGTCGTCTCATAGAGGGATGTGGTGGACCTTTAGAATGCAATCTCATTGTAAAGTTTCTCCTCCCATCTGCACTATCAAAAGGCGACTTCTGGATGGCAAGTTTTCTAGAGGTAAGGATAATCTCTACAGCACTATAAACTTTATTTATATGTCAGGTTTCTCTGTCATGCACCTTATATTCATATTGTTGAATGTCCTATTTTATCATTTTGGGAGCAGTGGCTATTGGGAAATTATCCCCAATCGTTTTTCAGAATGCTTGGTGCTGAAGTGGGTTCGGAGGTCAATATTTCTGTCCTTTCATCCTCTCATACCTGTTTTCTGGATCCAAGTATTGGTCAATATTGCCTGATGTTGGCAAACAAAACTAAATTGAAAAATGCTGTTGGGGAGCTTAATGCTGCTAATCTCTGTCGGTGGGCATCTCTGATGAATATTACTTCCTTCCGAAGATGTGGGCTACCTGTAAGTGTCTCTACACAATTTATTTGGACTTATGTTTAGGCTGTAACTCTAGTAAAATGTACAGTATTACGTGATGCTATTACTTCAATAGTATAATAGGCTATAGGCAATAGCACATGTTGATGATAGTTATTGACTATGGAACCGGAAATTACTCTTCCTAAAGCTTCCTTCTTCTTTATGGCGATGACAGTATGCTTAAGGATTATAAAATTTTCACTTCTATGAGTATATCTTGGAGAAGTAATTATTAGCATGCTGAGCTTCTGCTTGCCCATCTGTATAGTTTTATCTTCAAGGATGATTTCTAAATCAAAAGAGTAATGGCCAGTTCTATTTTGTTTCCCAACAAGCTTGAAGCGTTGGAGAGCCTTTTGTCATCTGTGAGCATATTTGGTGGCCCTACCCATGGGAGCTTGACGCATAACCCAACTGGTGATCTTCCTGCTGAATTGACACAACCATCTGTGTATGAGAACTCCTCAAACTGGATGTTGGAAGAGACATCTTTCCATATTATATCGTATTGTAAGTTATATTTAGCATTGCAGTACATGTCAACCTTGATGAAAGAACATCCAAGCTCTTTAGAAAATGATAGGCCATCTTCTTTCAAAGAGGCTATAAACCTGGAGGTTGACCGTCAGGACTTTGAGAAATTACTGAAGGAATTTGAAGACAAGTTGACAGAAGCTATTACATATTTCCAGCAAAAATTCCTCTTGGTTCCTCTCCATCTAATTAAAATGGTAATTGGTGTTGATTTGAACAAGTGCACTGCATTCTAATCATTTTGGGGTTACCTAAACTTTTTTGTTTTGCTTACACAGATTGTATTGTCTTTGTGCCATAATGGTCTAGACTTTATTGGACACTACATATTACAAGATTATGCTCCAAAGTTCCTGTCGCAAGAAAAGAGTAATCGCCCTGATGATTTGTTTTGTTCTCCATCCAATCTGTTTAAAGCTACTGAAGAAATGTTATCACTGTATGTGAAATATATTGTTGCCTCTTGCAAAAACTGCTTGAGATCAACATATTTTTCCGTGGATAGTCTTTCTAGTGAAGGCAGGTTATGCTGGCTTACTGTGTGGGGTTTGTCAGATCAGGGCATGACAGAGACATTTATGTGTCTAAGAGCTATGTTGCAGCTGTTCCTAAGATCCCAAGCTGTAGATTTTCAGAAGTTACTTTTATTTGTTGTCAGTTTGTTTGAATTCCATATACTTTTTGCTACAGCTTGGCTTCAAAAGAATTTCAAAGCTATTATTGTATCTATTGGACCTATTCTGTCTAATTTACTGGACGAAAGTGGCTCTAATGGGTTGAAGATGGAGAATCTGAATAAACTTATTAGTGAGGTTATGGAGTTGCTAGCTCATGGTTTAGTGTATGTTGAGTCAGGACAAAAGCAGGAACCAAGCGGAGCAGTTTCTGATAACAAGGCCTGGCATATCATCAGTTCTTCTTTTTGGGTGTGCATGTCTAAATTCTTGGAACATCAACTCAGTACATTGCCTGAAGTACCTGAAGATTTTTTTTCTTCTGGGCCTCCCCCTGTATTAGAACTTGATGGAAATAATCTACAGCAACAAGCCAGATTGACCTCTAGCACTTTGGTTCAGTTTCTCAAGCTCACGTGCTCAGATATTTCGTTTTATTGTTCAAAGCAATTTGCAACGTACCTACTTCAAGAAGCAAATACTTTGAACAAAAATAACCTTTCATCCTTTGAAAATGGTCTGTATCAATCAGGAGGGGAGAATATTAATCCAATGATTGAATATCCAAAACCATTAGACCACGGCAATGAGTTGCCAGATCTTGATAAGTTAAGGAATATTTTTGCTGGTTCCGAAATCCTTCGTGGAACCTTTGAGAAAGAGTATCACAATTGGCTACCATACATTAAGCAAAAGTCATCTAGTGGATGGAGTTATGCATATGCAAGCATCACAGCAGAGTTCGGATTAGAGGAAAATTGGGATAAAGAAGATGGATTTGGTAGTCCTCGTGCAATTGGATCACCTTTAGCATGTACAACCCCAGATCATCCTTTTAAAACTTCTGATGATAATAATACATGTGACTCAAAGAGGGTGATGCCTTTCCAAAATCCTAAAGAAATATGTAGAAGAAATGGAGAACTTTTGGAGGTACCCTTGCACCCTTTCCTATCCCTATATATAGTTCTGCAATTCCATATAATTTTAATTTCGCCTCACCTGCTTTAATTTTTGGAGCAGGCTCTGTGCATAAACTCCATCGATCAATCCCAGGCTACACTTGCTAGCAATAAGAAGGTTTGTACCTGTGTTTGGTTCATTATGTTTTGCTTTTCCTGAATGTAAAGGGCTGTCTAGTACATGAAAACTTTGGAGCTTATCTGCTATTGGTTGTTTGAATTTGTTTTGAAGCATATATAAATGATAATTAAAAACTTGAATTTGTTATCACTCAATTGTTAGCTTTGTAGGGTGCAAATATTGTAGATTGGTGGAGGATGAAATACTAGTTTAATTTGGAAGGATCTGTAATCTTTGGCCATGTCCTGTGGGTTTGAGCCACTATGAGCCTTTTGCAATTTTAGTAGGATTAGCTTCTGCTATCTTTATCCTGCTTCCTCAATTTATCCTTTAATTTTGAAAATAAGAACTAATAGTACCTGTGAACTTGCCTTCAGTTTTATGAAGTAGATTTTACATTTTTTTTTTAAATTTTCGTATCGGATCAACCTTTTGTAAACAAGCTTTAAGCTATATTTGAGCTGTTGTCTATGTATTTCTTTTGTTCAAATGGGTGCTTGTGCTGTGATATAGCCAAAATTTCCCCAGTAATAATTTATTTCTTGATTGGTTTTCCCTGTGCATATGCTAATGGTTTCCATTTCAGGGGATAGTATATTTCAACTGGGAGGATGGGATTCCTGATAGGTATAAAGCTGAATGTATTTGGGGAGAAGCAGACTGGCCGCACAATGGGTGGGCAGGATACGAGTCCACTCCAGTTCCTACAAATGGTTCTTCTGCTGTGGGCTTTGGAAGTAAGAAGGCCACACACCTTGGGTTGGGAGGGGCCACAATTGGTGCAGGCTCCTTGGTGCAACCAGGAGGAGAATTAACTGGTGGGGGAGCCTTTGGCATTCCAGGATATGCTGGTATGGGAGCATCCAGCCTTGATTGGGATCTACAAGAAAGTTTTGATGAGTTCCTTGATCCACCTGCAACAATTGATAGTGTAAGGACAAGCGCATTTGCATCACATCCATGCAGGCCTTTCTTCTTGGTTGGTTCCAGCAATACTCGCATATACCTTTGGGAGGTATGTTTCTGTGCTTCCATTTTTACCCCTTGCCTCTTCCACTCTAAATCTCACTCCTTCCCTCTCTATCCATTCATTTTTCAATATTTGCCCTGAGTAATTTTCTTCTACTAACCTTTTTGATTTGTATTCAAAATTTCATTTATACCCTTGTACTTTCTCAAAGAAAATAAATGAAAAATTAGAAAACCTTGTGCTTCCTGCGTTATTGATCAAAGGGCAAAGTACAGAAGGCATGTGTAAGTACAGAAGGCATGTGTAGAAATAAAACTACAGTGGGCATAGTTTAAAATATGCAGGAAGCAGTATATGCATTTTCTTAAAATTCCCTCTCATTGCTCTTGTTTACCATGAAAATCAATCTAAAATATGATCTTTCAGTTTGGGAAGGGCACAGCTACTGCAACCTATGGAGTACTTCCGGCTGCAAATGTACCTACACCTTATGCTCTTGCCACTGTGTCTGCTGCGCGTTTTGACCACTGTGGACACAGATTTGTGACTGCCGCATTAGATGGAACTGTATGCACGTGGCAGCTTGAAGTGGGAGGAAGAAGTAACATTCATCCTACAGAATCTTCTGTCTGCTTTAACAATCATACTGCGTGAGTAACTACTCTAAATAATTAAACTGCTGATAAAGTCTGCAATTGAATAACTATACTTTCTTTACTTTCGTGAGACATTCTGCCAGAAGTGAAATAGGCAAATACAATTTTTTGCCCAATCTCGCTCTTATTCTTTTTTGCTGGTTCCCAATCTGCCTAGTTTTTCCCCAGGGGGAAAAATTCTGCTCTTTATTATTCTTTATAGATTTTTTGTAAAAGGAG
Organism: Salvia hispanica; assembly: GCF_023119035.1. Lineage (NCBI taxonomy): Eukaryota > Viridiplantae > Streptophyta > Magnoliopsida > Lamiales > Lamiaceae > Salvia > Salvia hispanica. Next base: position 34,276,108 of record NC_062968.1, on the reverse strand, counting down.
TTTATTGTCTGCTGGTTTCTGTATCACTTGAAAATTTGCTCTATGCTTCTTCCCTGACAGGCATTTACCACTGGCATTTGCATGCTCCAGGTCCTTTTTCTTGCTTTTTAGTTGCCTTCTGATTTCATCTCGTCATTATAGGGATGTTACTTATGTTACGGCAAGTGGATCAATTGTGGCTGCAGCAGGATACAGCTCCAATGGGGTGAATGTTGTTGTATGGGACACACTTGCTCCTCCAGCTACTTCTCAAGCTTCAATAATGTGTCATGAAGGTTTGTTTTATTTAAGTTTCTGGTGAACTATGTTCAGAATTTGTTATAATTTAATAATGCATCCTTTCCTGTTTCAAAAAAGAATGTGTGCTTTCTTGATCCAGGAGGTGCTCGATCCCTTGCCGTTTTCGATAATGACATAGGGAGTGGTTCTGTCTCTCCTCTCATTTTAACTGGTGGAAAAGGTGGTGATGTTGGGCTTCACGACTTCCGTTACATAGCTACAGGAAGGACTAAGAAACACAAGCACTTGGATCCTGGGGAACATAATATGAATGCTTCATCTTCTGTTGATATGCGTAGCAAAACTGGTGACCAAAATAGGAATGGTATGCTTTGGTACATACCAAAGGCCCACTCAGGTACCGTAACTTATATGCATACACGTGGGAAGGATCCAGTGAGAATGGTAGATATTCGTGAGAATTGAGAATGACACATAAATGTTATGCATGCATAAACACAGTAAATCCCATGCATAAGAAATTTGTGGAAAAGCACCTGGTTGAATTTCACTAATGGTGAATTATTCGGGAATTTCATATGCATGAAATTCACTATTAATATGCATGCATAATTCACATTTTGCATCATTCTTACCTCTAAGGTTGAGTAAAATTCTCAATGTATCTCACCATCTCTCTCTATGTATATTATTAGCTCAAATACAGAGCTTAAACTGACACTGTCATTATCTGCATGAAGGGAGTATCACCAAAATTTCTACAATTCCAAATACCAGTTTCTTCTTGACTGGGAGTAAGGATGGGGATGTGAAGCTTTGGGATGCGAAGAGGGCCAAGTTAGTATTTCACTGGCCAAAATTGCATGAAAGGCACACCTTCTTGCAACCTAGCTCTCGTGGATTTGGTGGAGTTGTTCGGGTAATTCCAAAGACAGTCACCATTATTTTTAGTTAAAAAAGGCTGAAGTGCCAATTTTATCAGTCTATTATGACTCGAGCACTTCCTGTTTCAAAATGTAGAACTAAATATCCACCCTCTCTTTTGCAGGCTGCAGTCACAGACATTCAGGTTGTTTCTAATGGCTTCCTTACATGTGGAGGAGATGGTATTGTAAAATACATCGGATTTCAAGGCAATCCACTGGAGACAACAAATTAAGATCCAACTCCATCGCTGTGCCGTTGTCTCACATGCAAAGAGGTATCAGACTTCATCTCAGCAATTGAGCACACGTGCAACCGGCAAAGTTATAGTTCCCTTATCCACCCAGAATCTGAACATTGGCAGCAGTGATCTTGTTTCCAAACTTGGGCGTGGAGCTAACTCTGAGGTTAAATGCTGTTATGATTTTCTTAACCAATCTCAGCATTTCTGCCATCACACTCTCCAGTTTAATGGGAACTGAACTAACTGGATGTGGCCAAATGACACCATCATTCAGTTTTGAGAGAGATTATGCATAAAGTCTAGGTCTTATGCATTTGAAGCAAGCCAGCAGAGAGCAGTTGGTTAGTTCTTCTTCAAACAGCATCTGTTGCAGTAATTGGCTGGATGCGACGGGATAGACTATGATGGAGGCTTTGTATAGTGATTTTCAAACATAAATAGGGCACTTCCTTGTCAATTGTCAAGTGTGTATGCAGTGTACATTATTACGAATAGATCAAATCAAATGCGCTTTTTATTTATTAATTTTTTGTCTGTCTTCTAGTCTGGTGAAGCCGAGAATTGAAGTGAGCCAATGTTACAAGTGATAAGTAGAGTGAGATGTAACTAATTAAATTAATTTGATATAAACCAACATGGTGTGATTAGTTGGTTTCGACCACGCCGGAGTTTGGAACTATGCAAGTCTGGTTTGTACATTTGAATTCCTACACAATATTCACCAGTATATATAAACAAAATACATGGACAGAGCAACAAGGTTTCGTGGTGTAGTTGGTTATCACGTCAGTCTAACACACTGAAGGTCTCCGGTTCGAGTCCGGGCGAAGCCAATTCATGTTTTTCGTTTTATAAGTTTTAATATTTCAATAATTTGTTGGTGATCAACCTATTTGATTCCTTCTTGTTTCTGCACACAATATTCAATCCTCTGCTTGCTTAATCTGCTGACTTTGACGTTCCAATGGAAATAATAAAGGCTCCATATATTTGCTCGTCTAATAGTATTGTTTTGCATATAGGAACCATCTTTCATGGTCTGAACCGAAACCAACATATCAGTTCTATTAGTTTGATTGTCGTTAATAATCTTATCTCATCTATATTGGTTCGATTGTCATTCATAATTTTTAGAATCGTATCGATCTATCGGATGATATATTAATCACTGATTTTGACCCAAAATTAAAAAAATATTGGGAAAACCACGAAGAATTATTAAAAAAATTGATATTAATATCATTAAATACTTTATTAAGGCTACTTTATAGCATTACTGTTGCTTATTCTTTCCGTGAAAGTCAATATTCTAATATTTCTATATCAAAATTAATCTGTGGATTGCTTAAATTCAATATCTAAAACTCTGACTCTGGACTAATATATATCCAATTAGTCTCACTTATGAGCGCTAGTTGAATTTCTTACCACCAACCGTCAAGTCAAGGTTTAATTATACTGTGCCCGCAGGGGCTTAGCGCAGTTGGTTCCGGGGGAGCAGATATTGCTACAAGGAGCTGGGTTCGAATCCCACTACTGGCGTGTGGGAGCTTCCATCTCTCAGGCACAAGTGTGAGGCCTTGGGAGATGGGGGCCTTGGGAGATGGGCTCCTGTCAGGATAGTGGGTTGAAGGCCTCCTCTCTAACGGGCCGCTGTGTACCCTGATTGAACCCCCTCACAAACTGTCGGACCGGGGTGTGGGGGCGGCCAGGATGACCGCATCACTTTTTTTGCTACAAGGTTTAATTATACTGTGAAAGCATTGACAGCCTTTTTTCTTAGGTTTGGCATAATCAATGGAAAAAGATGAAATCACCCATAGTATATTTTATTCAAAGGTAATGTAATATACGTTAGCTATAGAAAATACATACAGGTGGTGAAATGCTCAAATTTGTTTGCATATGTAGTAAATAAATATAGTACTCGAATTATTTTTTTAACATGGGAAATGGTGGTTAAAATTTGGCGATTCACTTTGTTATAATAATAGTAATAATAATACAAAATTTCCTAGCTATTATTATATTCAAATTAGGGCCACTAAGATATGTTAATTTTCCCTCCTTTGACAACTAATGTTTCTTTGTGGTTCTCGGCTAGTCGCTTTCAAGACACAAGACGCCCATTTTATTTCGTGATCATAAAATATCATATTTGCCATTACCAATTAAAATCAAAACTAGCTAGGGAGTGGTCCTTACTCCTTAGCCTTTGGATTCTTTTTCAAGCAATTTAAGCTGGCATCGCCATTTTTACTTATTTTCACATAAAAAAATGAATTTAGCATACTCATTAAGATTTGTTTTAAACTGATATATATACCGCAATTATTGTAACTTTATTGATATTCTTTTCACTTTGTAATTAAAAAAACAAAGTAGTAATCACAATTTCTTACTACCCAACTAAATTGAATCAAAGTAGTAATCAAAGTAGTGCAGTTGTTGGCTTATGATTGATGCGGTGGATTACATGAACAACAATGCAATTTAATTTTCTTCATTGTGATTAGATTGAATTAGATGGGAGTGTAACATTTGATCAGTATATAAATATATTGATACTGACATTAGAAGATATAAACATAACTCTTTGCAGTGTGCGAATGGCATCTTAATATGTATTCAAATACGTTCCTTAATTATCAATAAAAAAAGAACACTCAAAAATAAATGCCCTAGTTATCATTTTGGGTTATATAAGGTTTTATTCTTATTCAGCAACCTCAAAAGTTTTGGATTGGATTAGCATCCACATTTAAAATATGGGTAATGATTAATAAATATATTATGGGATCTTATTTATAAATGCCAATAGGTTAATATCAAAATGGTAAAATGAGATTATTCTGTGATTCAAAAAAAATGTGAAAATACGTTACATGATCCATATAACTTGAAAATGATTTAGTTTTATGTAAAATAAATGATTTTTGAGAGTGGAGTAATTAATTGGGCTTTGAGGCTACGAAAGATCACAATGTACGGCACACAACTCGCTACGCCGTATTCGGGGATGAACGCGCCAAGCCCAACAAAAGGCTCGGCAATGCCAATCATTTGAATACTCAAATAAAAATACAAAAGCAAACACCATCTCTCTCTCTCTCTCTCTAGATGAGTGAAATCTGAATCCACACCTATCCTCTCGCCCAATTCTGTTTCCACTGAACTTTCAGGTTTCTTTCTCGCTTTATCTCTCTATTACCTCCCGATCATCATTCTTTCTCATGCAGTATTTGTTTGATGCTTGATGAAATTTATTTTACTGAATTGCAAGGATAATTTATCCGTTTTATATGTGCTTGTTGGTTTAGGTTTAATTTGTTCTTCATTTGACTTTGACATTTGGCGTTCATCAATCATAATGTACTTTTGGACTCGCAATTTTACTGGTAGATTATCATGAAATTCTCTACTTTTCTTGTTATAATTGGTAATCAATTGAAATGAAGCAGCTTCAGCAACGGATTTTGCGAAGAAAGTTCTTGTTGCGTGTGACGCCAGTTTCCTCTGATAGTGATTTTCGCTTTGTTGTCTTTTGAATGTGATTAACCTCATTGTCCTTTTATAAAATTTATATAAAAAAAAAACATTTCTTTCATCCTCTTCGCAATTGATCCTTTTCCTATTAACATAGTTAATTTTGCCTCCACTTGAATATTGTTTTGGAGAAAATGTTAGTACCACTTAATTGGGGGAGATTTCAACTCAATATAATCTCTTATTGAAATCTGCAGGATGAAAAATGGCAGTAGCTGAAGCTAGGGCGGTTTTGCACAGGACAGCTAACCGATGCATGGTGCAAGAAGATGCAAAGCGAGCTCCAAAATTCGCTTATTGCTCGACAATACCTACATCTGTGAAACAGGCTGATACTGTCTCTAGTGCATCCAGAGGCCTAGATGTTCCCAATGGAGTGTCCATACCTTTTAATCTAAATCCTTCATTTATAAATTTATCCCCCAATTCGAAATGGTGGCTGCAACCGCAACTAAATTATGGGTATCAGAAGGGTTCGACAAATCAACAGTTTACATCTTCCGAGTGTAGTATGGATATCTGGCAAAAGCACGAAAGCTCTGGAGCTTTAGTGAGGAATGAGGATAATCAGGGTAGAAATATAGTAACTGGTGAAAAGTTAGAGTTTGGAGTTAAAGAGGATGATAGAGAAGTACCTGTTAAAGATCTTGGTCCCAAGGTTCCAAAACATGCTGATGAGATTTCTTTTGATCCCAAGTCGCGGGTAGGGGCTGGAAAAAATGCTCCGTGGTGGCGAACTGCTGATACTGATGAATTGGCTTTGTTGGTTGCACAAAGGTCGCTTGACTATATAGAGAATTGTGACCTTCCCATGCCTCAGAACACTCATGTGAAGAAGGATGTGGATGTAAAGCTATCTTGTTTTTGCCATGATGGAAGTGCCTGTGACAAACATTTTGTGTTAGCAGAGGGTCAATCAGAAAACAGTACAGAGAAGCTCTTTAGGTAATTTGCTCCTTTTCTTTAATTGTTCTTAGCCTGCTACATTGAACATTTCATGAGCACATTGTGTTAACATCTGTAGCCTTTGTATGTTCGTTTTGGTAGTGTCGACAAATCATTCACAGTTTCTGGTTGTGGAAGTTGATCATTTTAAATATGTAAATATAAAAAATAAAAAATGCACCAGAAAGATTGATTACATTTGGCATATGTGTGGCTGCATGATTTTAGGCTAAACTTTTCTTAACTAGAACTACACTGATGATTTTGACCTTAAAAACAGTGATATCCCGACTCTTGAAACAACGGTTGAGAATGACCAGAGCAAGGCCCAACTGATGGAAGCCCTATGTCACTCCCAGACTCGTGCAAGAGAAGCCGAGAGGGCAGCAAAACAAGCCTGTGCAGAGAAAGAGCATGTGGTCAAGCTTGTATTTAGGCAAGCATCTCAGCTGTTCGCCTATAAACAGTGGCTCCGAATCGAGAGCATGTATCTCCAGTTCCTGAACAGCTCAAGCCAGTCAGTGGTCCCTATGGTACCTTGGGCACCTCAAATAACTAAGAAGGCACAGACGGCCAGAGACATGACTTCCAGTAGAAACCGCGCCAAAAATTCAAGCTCTCGGCATGAAGCTAGTAAGTGTACAGTTGCTTTCACCATAGGGCTAGGACTAGCTGGTGCTGGATTCTTGCTGGGATGGTCCATTGCGTGGATGTTTCCAAGTTGGTGATAAAGTTGTGCAGTCTGTATATCATCTACTGCAGCTTGAGAGTTTTGTGCGCTTGTATGATGTTAATAGAGCTGTATTTTCCCTTTTCTTGTACGTGATTAAGTGTATTGCCTTTAATTTCAGTTTTTTGGTCTTTGAGTTATCCTTCTACGTTATGTAGCAATGTTGTAAATATGATCTTGATGGAACTTTGGCAAATACTTGCAATAAGATTGGGCTAAGGGATGGAGTTGTAGCATTTTGTGGCTTTTAATAGTTAAAATATCTTCTTTGTAGCATTAATTCACATTCTTCCTTGAACATTTATGATTTAATATTATAGTATACCTTTTTCATAGAAAAAATTGTAAAGTACTTGCATTTACAGGAAAATAAAATGAAAATTGTATATAAAGAATATGAGGAAAATTATAGGATTTTTGTGATTCATCAAAATTTTCTACCAATACCTTGTGTAAAGTGGTAAACGGTAAACCGATTGGAATTTGTGGGGTTTTAGAAATGGTATCTATACCATCCCTTATATTTTAGCACGTTTACAAAAATTAATCTGTTTTCATTTAGAGAGTACATTACTCCATATGATATTATTGTCATATGATGAAGTTATTTAAGTAAAATTATAAGTTCCAGGCCATTTTGGGCTTAAGTGATGAGCACATTTTAGTTGGCCCATCTTATGATCTAACCCGACCCGGCTTTGCTGAATAGTGAATACCCAAGCTATTCACACACACACACAGAAAAAGGGAATACGCACAGCGAGTGGGAGAGAGAGATCCTGAAATTGGAAAGATGCCGGTGATGGATAAGCTGAAGATTTTCGTTGTACAAGAGCCTGTTGTGGCGGCTTCTTGCCTCATCGCTGGCGTTGGTCTGTATTTCTTCTATTCTTCATAGCTTTATTTATATCCACGCATTCCGAATTTCATTGCTGAAGCTGTATTTCATTTTGCTCACATGCTTTTGATTTCTGAGTTTTCTTAAAATACAGATAATCAGTGCTATTACATTAAGTTAGAGCTAACGGATTTGGAATTGCCGAGTCAATCTGCTTCAATTGAGATGTAGTATTGGCTATTTTTTGTTCGCAATCACTAGAGGCCCTAATTCTAGCTTGTGATCAATTATTTGATTGTTACAAAATTACTTTCGGAATTCGGATCAATGGTTTTTATTTATTACCATACAAATTAGGGCAAAGTTCAAGACTTAATTACTTTGATGCACTAGAATTTTGAATGGTAGATTGGACATATGCTCAATAGTCAATATCGTATTGTTCTAGAAATGGGGGAAATAATAAGGTTGGATTGTTTGGGATGCACTAGAATTGTGAATGAGGATTTGGTTTATATTTTTTATCATTAGTCATTGAATGTAGCATTTTAATGGAATGTGATAGTAAAGCCACAATCTTGCTTTTAAGAGATAATGGTTTGTGTGATATCTTGGTGTGTTGATTATCTCTTGCTCCATGTTTTAAAAAATGTCGCAAACATCTTTGTAATAGTAAATTGATAATCTCTTTATCCATGTTTGAAAAGAATGTTTCAAACATCTTTGTAATAGTAACAATTTCTGTCCTCTTGTTTTGTGAAAAAATGATGCAGGACTCTTCCTTCCGGCTGTTGTGAGGCCTATATTGGATTCCTATGGCGCATCCAACCAAGGGCCCAAGACTTGTATGAGTGATGTAAGTGATACATTGCATTAGGCGCCCTTTTCTCCGTTTTATGTGCAGTTTAGTTTCAGCATTAATATGGGCATAGACATTTTGTAGCCAGTATGGTTTTCATGGATCACTTGATTTCATCTGTTACCAGCTTTCCATGCTTCAGATTATCGTTGAATAGCCTAATAAACCACTGGTTGGCCATATATTTGAAAGTATATCTCTTTCTGTAGAAGCCAGTCTTGTTCCTGCTTTCTGTATACTAATAGATCCACTTTGTTCTGCTCTGTATTGCTGCTGTCATTTCCCCGACCTAGCAAATGGAACTTATCTTGAACAAATTAGTAGAAAAGTCGAGGCTTAATGCACATCATCTATGTCCCTCAACTGCTCTCTTTGGGCATCACCGTGCTTCTACTCTTTTCAGCTTCCAAGGATACTGTGTTTTGCTCTGACCCCTATTATCCTGCGATGTTGATTTCCTGTCTTAACACTTAGATAGTCAATGCCTCTTTTGATAATAGATTGAATACTAGTAGTATATAACTCACAATGATTTCTTGCTTTCTAAAATTATTTCTTATCCGTTGGCGAGTACATAGGTTTGAACTCTCTTCTGTTTCTCAATCTGCAGATAGTTGCTACTATGATTGAGAAGAAGAGATAAACGTCAGATTGGGCAATTTTTCTGTTACTATGCAGCTCCTTGAGAATAAATTCAACCCAAATCTCCATCTTCTATAAATGTTATCTTTTACATCCTACTTTGTAAAAGGACGAGAAGACTTATATGCTACTCCTAGCATAGACATTGTCACATGTAACAAATTTACAAAGTTTCAGTCACATAATTGTTGTATGGTATTTTATTTTTCATTGAAATTTTCTGGTTCTTGCTGCCACTACCCATTTCTTTGGTTGGAAATCTTGTGTTGCTTTTTAATGTGAAATCATTACTTATTGACCCATTATCGGATGTGAGATGATTATGCTAAACAACTTTCTTATTTTCTTATGATTATTTTCACCGGCCTGTCAAATGTGACAAACCTGTATTTATTTTTGGATTAAAGCCGTTTTCTACGCTTATTTTAATTTGTTGCTCTGGAAATAAAGGACCAGAAAACAGCAATTAACATTTAAATTATACTGCTATTATTCTTCGCTACAGTGGTAATATAGGGTATGAAAAGCAATATCATCACAAGCATGAACATTAGTTCGAAACAGAGAGTTCCAAACTTTTTTCTTCTCTGTTTTTGGTTCAAAGGGGTGTAATAAAATTCTGCAAATGATTCATGATACGTTATCAACCCTTGAATGCCGGCCTTCTTTATTTGATTTCTTGCCTTTCCAGTGCATCACTTGCTTTATGCCATGGCAAAAACTAGTCTGCAAACAAGCACACCACCGTTACATAATAAATATTATACCCAAAAAAAAAACAATAAAAGCCCCAGACCCACTATTTATTCTCTTCTTTCAAATCCTACAACAGTAGTATTTCACAGCTTGCCATGCCCCTGTGATTTGCAGAAGTCTGCCTACCCTTGATAATTTATGGACCATATTTTCAACATTTTTGGTAATTTGTGTGGAAAATTTAAGGTATTAACATTATAGTCAGGGTCCCCTCTTTACTCTCCCACATGACCATATTAATTCTTCCAACTATATGCCAAAAAATAATGATACTAGTCATAAATTACACTGACAACTATAATTATGGCTACAGATATATCCATAAACCATGAAAACCACTATTCTACACTGCCTGTATAAATTTACATCTCATAGTATAAAAATCACAATTCTCTGGAAAAGTAAAAATATTATGTATTAATTCCAACATAACGTATTACTAGTAGTATATGATAAAATTAGTTAAAATAGGTAAAGTAGTGGGCACATTGGAACACTAATCATCCAGCATCCATTGTAGAAACTAGAAGTGATATTTAGAGTCTTAAAAAAAGAAAAGAAAATACCCATAAATGAGGAGAGAGGTTGGAGAAGGTTCCGGTTCCGTTTGTGTTGATTTTGAGGCCACAGTTATTATTAGCAAACAAATCCTCAGTGTTGGTGCAGCTACTAACCGTGGAGGTGGAGGGCGAGAATCTGCAACTACCGGCCTCCGTCTTACCGCCCTTGAATTTACCAAAAAGCCCTCTGGCCTCGGGGCCGTCTCTGAAGAATCTGAAGGACGAGAATTTGGGGCGGCCGACGCTGTAGGGCCCGTCGAGCACGGTGGTGGGCGAGGGCGTTTTCGTGAATTTGTCGGCCATACACGGCGGGAGCTCCAATGATTTGGCGGGTTTGGGGCGGGTTATGATGTCGGAGCAGGGCCGGGGCTTCCCGGGCTGCTCTTCCCATTTGAAGGGGATGGTGGCTGACGCTTGGAACGGCGGCGTTGATGGATGCTCCGCTGAATCGGGAATCTCTGCAAATGGAAGCTTTAGTGTGGGAAAACATGCCTCATTCATCATTCTTTTTTTGTGATAATCAGTTGGAGTTTTTAAGTGGAAATGGAGTTTGATGTGGACAAAAAAGGGGTGATATGTTGTGCTTGAGATTGACTTCATATTGATTAAATGATTATTTATATAACGAGATGAACTTATAAACTTTTTGGTTGTATTCTCTTAACACTACTACAATCATACAATCATACAATCATACAATGGAATGTGGACTATGGAGAGTGGATATTTGACAAGTATTTCATGATAATGAATCATTTTCTTATCTCTTTTCTCATTCTATTACCTATTGTATTAGTTGCTATGATTCATTATCATATAATTATTTTTTTAGACATAAGTTGTGAGATATAATCTAATTATCAAAGATAATAAATATTTAATTATGAAATATAATCTTTCAAATTCAACGTCTCTTTAATGTACAACTATAGTTTAGAAATATTGAAACGCCATAAAATATGAAACTAGCATTCACTACTAATTGAGGGGAAAACATCGCTTATGATTGAAGATAGGCGAGAAATTCCACACATTATGATCCAACAATACATCTATAGCTTACATACGATTGCCCCTATACTATGTGTGGTTGCGTCACCGCCTCATCCTCTATATTGATATTAACTCTAATCCATATTATATCGTGAATTTTTATTCACTATTAGTGCCAAAGATGGGAGAGGGCTTAGCTTAAGCCCAACAATAAAAGAAATCATAAATTTGTGAAATTGTTTGTATGTGTGAATTACTATGCAAAAATTCATAAAAATAAATCATAGAAAAATTGACTTATCCAGATACTGCACTTGAAATTCAGAAAATATAACATCGTGTCCTCCAACATATGTTGATATAATTAAGAATGTGGTGATTTTATGCAATAGGTAAGAATGTAGTAATGAGTTATTGGGGAAGTACTATGATTAGTGGAGTTAGTAACAGTATAAGACACATGATATGCATAGGATTCTATAGTAGGGATAACGAATGGCAGTTAATCAATCCGTATCACTTGGATTTTATCTGCCCATCAACATAATACATCCGACAACATTTACACTTTATGGAATTTTTGTTTTCTTTTCTGTGTTTTCTTTAAATTACTTAGAAATTCTTATTTTCCATGAAAATATATGCTCTCCTAGGTATTTTAGAACTCAAATAAACTTCAAATGGGAAACGAAAGTGAAAGGGATGTTGACTGTAAAAGTGACCACATAACAGCCTTTGATGTTCAATTTCAATTTTTCAAATTAAAGATTGAAATAAAATACATGCAAAGAGAAAAATGGTACTGAAGCAGACGAACGATGAAATCTTTTCTCGGTCTTCCCTTTTTTAAGCCTTTTAGGTTTTCACACATAGATATATAAACAGACGGTCACAATTTTTGTCATTCAATATTTTGAATTTTTGATCATCTAATACATGAGGTGGACTGGTGGTGTATAGAGAGACTAGAGAGCCAATGCAAATGAAATATTAGTAACATTTATATTTTTCTAAAATTTATTCGAGAATATAATTTTAGGTGATTTAGTTCATTGATACGTTACCATGAAATTTGGTTCTATAAAAGAAATTTAAAAAAATAGATTTGATAGGAGCTCACGTTGTACAATCAAATCAATTTATGCACAATACTTACATCTGATACAATTCAAAACTTAAACAGCAATTTGTTTGAACTCGATATGATAATAGACATTTCAGTCACTTGCCTCGCCTAATTAATCATGACGAGATTATAATGGAAACAAAGAAATTATAATGTCTAGGCCACGTTTACTAATACAAATTTGATTGATTTAACGCACAAAACGCCAAAAATGTGACCCAAATTCCTTAGTCAAAAATGATTTTCGTTTCGCATGAATATGACTTGCACTTTAATCATCCTTTTCTCTTGTGGTGATTTAAATAGATTTGATTCACACAATTTTCTAAGTGAACCAGAATGATTGAAAATACATTTGGACTTTAGCCGAGATGGGCTCAGCCCAACTTCAACTCTCTACATAGAAAATAGGCCCATTTCGTTTGAGAGTTTCAACTAGTTTACACTTTTAAGAAGATTAATTTAATGGGCCACTGAAATAATAAAAACTAGGAGTACTAACTTTTACTATATGTCAAGAAAATAAAATGTGGATGACAATTAACTATGGGTCCGATTGTTAATGATACCAATATCCATTAAATGGCCTAAACAAAAGGTCATTTATTTTAATTCCTTTTTTTTTAACTTCACGTTCAATTATTTTATTTCGCAAAACCAAAGTTCTCATATTTATAGGGATATGTTCATTCAAATTCTTGTCTATTCCATAATTTTAAAAAGCAGTATTTAACATTTTTTCTTGTTACATTACATGCTTTGATTTGGGTGAAATAACATTTGATATAACATCCAAAATCCAAAATCTAGGCTTAGTATCCGTTCCATAAAAATAGTTTATTTTTGACAAATTTTCTCTCTTACTAGGCTTATATATTAAATTGAATCTTCATCAATTTAGCAATAGATCGAACATTTAGTCACTCACGTCATCAATTGATAACATAAGAAAATCATAATATTATTTATAATATTATAGATAATACTTGGTAATAATAATTGTTATTATTATTTCAATAAATAATATAATTAAGAATTTTTTTTTTAATTATTACATTTATAATTAATTAAGGTAAACTAAATAATAGCATAAATTTGAAAGTGTAAATTTTTATCTTGATATTCATTATATACCAAAAATAAGAATCATATTCTTAGATATCACATTTCCCAACTATATACTAGTACTATGATAAACAAATAAGAGGACAGACCATGTAATTAAGAAGGTTTGGCAAAAAGCGATATTTTTGTTGGTTGAGATTGTGGGCGTGCAAGACAGCAAGAATAAAATCCAGAGTTGTTGATATATTTCACTACTTATTTCTCTTCCTTTTCAAACCAACCTTTCCTATCACAACTCACAACCACGTTGACTATCTCTCTCCACCAAAATACTATATACTATACACCACCACATGTCATTCAATGGCTAACTGAATATCCTAATCCTTAATTCCACATTATCCTTTAAGGAGACGTGTTAATGCAACTAAGAAACATAATTGGTATACACAAAAGCAAAAATAGTCATGACAAGCCACTTAAGTTTTATAGGAGTATTTTCCAACACGAATATAGTACTATTGAATATGAATGCGGCTACATAGTTGGACATTCACTTCGTTTTGACTTTTATAAATACTTTACAAGTCAAAGTCAAAGTCAAAGTCCCGTTATAAACATAAATAGAACAAAATAAAAGTAAAGTAGTAAACATTCATGCACATAACCATACTCTGTCACAAACTCACAATCTATCTCCAAACCCCATTAAAACGCTTTAGACCAATCAAGCAATATTGATCACATTTAATCTTTTATTTCCATCACAAGTAATCAAAAAATTTGACACATAATTTTTAGACCAAAACCAACACACGATCTATTAATGCTGAACTGTAGATTGAACAATAACAAACATTGCATTTAAAATTTCAAGAGTATGGAACTTCCATCAGTTCTATTCCACTTATCCTGCTTCAGCTAATGCTAACATAGCAAGCTCTCGAAACAAAAACGATCATCGCGCGCCTAGCCTACCTCGTTGTATATCCTGAATCTAAATGTTTATTTTTGTTTATTATATAAAAAAATGTGGTTGGAGAGGATATACAAACTTCAAGCTTCGGACTTAGGCTGCGATTCTGAGCTTATGATTGTGGCTTCACCGTCTATGGGCGATGCAGGAAGCTTGCACACCGCACTCATCTTCTTCACTTCCTCACTAGAGTATATGCAAATCTTCTTAGCCATCTTACAGAATTCCCTGCAAAAGTATATATTGTTAAAGTTGATCATAAAAGAATAGAAGTGATTTCCAAAGAGATGCAATGAGTGAACTACTTACTGCCACGGGTCATCTCCCACAAGCATCATGTCTCCCTCATTGTCAGTATAAACCACCTCCCATTTGTTGCGATGGCGAAGCTCTCCCTTGATAGCAAACATGCTCTCCAGTTCCTCGATGAGGTCATCATAGCCACGGAAAGCAGACAAGTCCATACCACGCCCCACAACATTTCCTTGCATTTGAACCTGATGGGATACGTATAGGCCGTCAGAACTAAATTCTAAATGCACTACCTGTAGTTAGTTAATCAGGGTGAAGTTACCTTGATCCGAGTTCTTGGTGACGAAACCAGCTGTCCCTGAGTATCAGTCGGAGGGGCCTCCATTTGAGCATCCTTTCTCTCTTTTGATGAAGCCAAGAGGTCCACACCTTGTTTATCGTCGGTTTCAGGGCTCTTAGTGCTTGGATGAGGCAAATGCACTTCCTTTTCCAACAGAGGGGAGATTTTGTTCGAGTTGTTCCTCAAATCAAAGCCAAATACACGGCATGCAGTTGCGTTTCCTGACTTTTTTATTTGGTCCAGACATTTCCTTGTCCTTGTCCTTGATGCGATGGGAGAGTTACAAAGTGCAGATTGGGACAAGCTCAGAGAGGTGTTCACCGTTAACAGAGATGACATTGCTCTGCCAGAACGTGGTGCAGAACTCGGGAGGCTGCTGCCATTAAGGTCTTTCTGCTTAGGAGGCCGGAAGACTTGCTTTTTGCTGCTCTGAACGTTGGAACGAATAGGAGATGCAGCAGGAACAGTAGTAGTTTCTACATCAAGAACAGGTCTCATCAGTCACACACAGGTAAACTCTAGTTTTGATATATGATGAGAATATTTTATAAAGTTGTATACCGGTAAGAGGTCTCTCAAGAGATCGAGGCCTTTTGGTTTTCATAGCTGGCTGCGGTGTCTCATCAGCCGAAGGTACAAAGGGCTCGATCTCCCAGGGTGAGACTCTGTCTGGCCGCTGTATAGTTGCTGGTTCATCCCATTGCACCTGATACAGAAATTTATTATTTCATTTTGCTCACACAATAAGCTATGGTATGGAAATTGAAAGCCACCTTGAGCGAACGCCATGCAGAATCCGTCCACTGTGAAGAGCAGTCTCCAACTCCAACGATAGTGCCGGTGAACCTGAAAATATGTAGTTTTCTACCATTCATATCCGATCAATTAAGAAGTAGCAAAAAATAGAGTAATCAGACCTTCTCTCAGGTAAATCTTCTCTTTCAAATCTCATTTGGAAATGCATTCCAACCGCAAATTCATGTTTAATCGCCTCTAAGTACTTATTTATCCCGACAACGAACTGACTTGCTCTGGGCGTACAGTACACGCACGAGATGACACTTGAATCTCAGAAAATTAAGTGAGATTTAAGGATGCAAGAAAAAAATACCGTGGCTTGCAGTAGACTGCGAATATGGTGTGCGTTAACATAGCATGTGATGCAGATGCAAGAACACCAATAAGCATGCTTTGACTGGAGATGACAGCGGGTGGCATAGAGGTCTGACGTTGAGCAAGGTGGCGTGTCCCAACACGCAGCTCCCCATTTTCACCCCTGTAATTCAGAGTTCAAATTAAAATTTATAATAGTGATGTAAGCACGCAAGAAAGGAAAACGAAAAGAATACCTTAGGAAAATAAAACAATCGCCAGCAACCAATTTCTTTGAGCTTACAAACGTGCTCCATCCAGTTGTAAGTAAGTGTCTCTTCGGTTGACCTGACGAGAAGGGGTTATAAAAGGGACATACGCACGTTTGAAAACAAAAAGAAAGTGAAATGCCTGTAGACTTATTACCTCTGAATATGTGCTTGAAATGCCACTCGTGCCCCTGTAGATCTCTGGCAACCAAATCCTGGCTTGGGGTTGGTTGGCTCATATCCTTTGCCAACAAAAATCAGGAATAGCTTTCAATATTATGACTAATACATCTGCTAGAAATATCTTCTTGGTTTCAAACTCGTGCAATTCGCGTACAAACACGAGACGAGTTACTCACCAATGGAGGGAGGCATTCGTTGGCATGCTTCCTAAGCACGGAGAAACCCCCATGCGTGCTTGTGTCGGAAGCAGTCAGAATCTTAGAAAATGTCCGAACAGACGGCTTTGGTGGACCAGGAGGGCGTGCGTGCGGATTCCGGGGCACAGTTTGCTACAAGAATGCACGTGCATTATACACAGAGTACATTCAAGAAGCAATAAACTCATTAACATAACATAGTGCTTACATCTGTATGGGGAAGTAAATTGACATGGGCATAAATTTCATCTGAATCTGGCTCAGCCTATTCATTCAAACCACCATATCATGTGTAAATTTGGAGACAAAAGTGAGGTACCAAAAATGTGGTCTATGCAGAAAAACAATACCATCATTTGCACGTGAGCTACACGACAAAGGATCTTTGGAGGGAGATCGTAGTGAGGGATACGATGATCCAGTTCCTGATTTGTTGAGGCCTCTAACTGTAGAGTAATACACTTGCAGTGAAGAAAAATGAAATATTATATTATTTTAGCAGAGGATCCCCATCCAATATTCGGAGGCTTACTTGTTCAAAGTGACCTTGAGGAAAGTAGTAAACAGTTTCTTCCACCTCAGGAACATTCACCAAAGGCCCTGCACATGCCTTCCATAATTCCCTGTACAGAGCGTCACTTGCCGCATCTACCAAAGATTCATCAAATAAGTCCAATAATTAAAATTCAAATATCCCTTTTTATCACTTTTAATGAACTCCTATTCAATTCTTGATATGAGGCCAAAACCAAATGTCAAGAACATACAACACTTTCAACTTGAAAAACAAGCATTTAACTAAAATGGAACAAAACATAGAAAACTAAATAAAACAACGCAAAACCAAAATAGTGAAACCTGATGAAAAATTTCACTAAACCACCATTTCAAAAGTATATGATTGAAGTAATCATAATAATAGAGAAATAAATAAAAAAAAATCTAAAATCCGAAAAAAGGAAATGAAACATTTTGCTCACCACGTTCTTCAGAGGGTCGTCTTCTCAGGCCATGAGCATGCGCCATTGAAGTAAGTGAAAGAGATGATAAAAACGAGTGAGGGTGTATGGTTGAAGAAGAAACATATAAATAGAAAAAAAGAAAGGCCTTTTCCCTCACTTTCAACCTACCCCGTTTAAGACCATCATCATCACTAATTTTCCATCCTAATTCACATACAAAAAACACTTAATGAATCCCCCTTTTCAATGCATCCCTATAAATGTGTGTGTGCAGCAAATGCTGTGTGTTTGTGGGTAATGGATGCACGAATTCAGCTCTTTTTCTCTCACTTTTCAGTTACAAAACCGCTCTTGCCTTTTCTCTCTTCACTAACCAATTCCCTCCTTCTGCAATTTTCACAATAACACTGCTTTCTTCCACTATTTCAATTAACCAGGGTTGACTAGCATTAGGAAATCCAATAAAAACAGATTGTGCATGCACTTAACAATAATGTTTTCTTTCAAATTTTAACACGTCCTATTATCGTATTTTTAAATTCATTAAATTTTTTAATTCATATGTTAAAAAAGAATTTAAAAAGGGGAAATAATAATATTGAGTAAATTATATTTCAAATGCGCGTAAAAATTGTTGTAAATACATCTTCTTTTTTATTAGTTGAATGCATTTATTGATATTAAAAACTGCGGACCGAAAAAAAAAATGAGAAAACTGTGGTCGTAAAAGTTATAGTAGCTAAGGCGATTCGAATTTTTATTTTATTACATTGGAAAAATCCGTTTTATTAGTAATAGGTCTGGGCGGTAAAAATAATAAATTGTTGTAAAAGCATCTTCTTTTGTATTAGTCGAATGTATTAATTGATATTATAAACTGCGGCTCAAAAGAAAAGGAAAATGTGAAAACTGTGTTCGGAAAGCCATTGGAATTATTATTTTATACATTAGAAAAATCCGTTTTATTAGTAATAAGTTTGGACGGTAAAATAATAACCAAAATTTAAAAAAAAATTTAATTAGTTAATTATCATAATCCTATTTATTCAATTACTAGAGTTGAAAACAAATATATAACCTAAATATGTAAGTAGAATAGAAATTTGTTTAGTTGAATCAAATTTTCAAGAGTATCATTCAAGACTCACTAAAATTATTAATGAACAGAAAAATAAGAGATTTTATTTGAGGTCATTGGAATTGGGATAAGCGACCGGGAAATTTTTGTCGTTTGCATGAATCATTGGGATAAACGCAATAACTCGAGAAAAAAAGAGTATCTTACGGTTATAGTAAATTAATACTCCATATATGATTATATAAAAAGGTGACGTGCGGCGCACGTGCAACGCAGTAACATAGATCATGGGCCTCCCTTGTGGCTCGAGCCATCAGCCCTTTCCTCTACAGTGGCTGCACCCGGCAGCCATGCCCTTGGCTTGCCTCAATGCCTAGTCGCTCCCTCGCTCTCCCATTAATTTTTTTTTATTTTTTTTATTTGGTCTAATTTATTTATTTATTTTCATTTTCCTTCAATTTATTTGTTTTTGTGAAGTGATTATTTTTTGCTTATGAGAGGAAAATAGTGTTCACATTATGTTGACATTATTCAAATTAAATACGTAAATAAATGCAATCGACAAAATATAACTAACTATGCTGGTGAGTAAAAGGAAATGCACTATTGACATATAAATTTAATAGTATATACTTTTGCTAAAATATGTGTTCAAAAGTCAAATCATATATATCGCTAATGTATAAAAACAAAAATCAAACCAATCGCGTATGACGTATTGCGATAGAAAGATTCAAATAATACTCACTTTACCACTAAGTCGTCACGAGCCTCATGTCATAAATGCGGTTTTAAATAAAGTAAAGTCGTCACGAGCCCGATTGTAAATTTCGGTTATTTAACCATCAAAAAAAAAAAGAAAAAAAAGGGGGATTTAAATAAAGCTTCTTTACTTATTCAACCATTATATTATACGTACAAAATTCATTAACGCAATCATTTTACATTACCGTTTTATTACTGTTGTTTCTCTTTTATTATTTTTTCGTTTTTTTATCCTCCATTCTATCCCAAAATCGATTATAAAAATTCAATTTATCACATAATTTTATTCACACCAAAAAAATAATTTCTCACTCATTTTTCTCTGTAAACATTTTCATTTGCACTCTAAAAATTAAATAATGTGATTTTTAATATAATTTTAAGTTTTTAGTATTTTAATTATGTGATTTTTATTTTTTAGGATTTTGTAATGCAATTTAAATTTTTTTACTAAAACTGTATTAATGAATTGTAGTTTTACTAGTTGTATTTTTAAATTAAAGAAATGATATAGTGAGACAATGAAAAGGGAAGGGAAGAGAAGACAGAAGTGATGGTTAAGAGATGAACAGATGTTCTTATTGTCTCTTGAATAAGGGATGAGGTAAAAAGTGGTGTGGAGCCATGAATAATGAAGGGAAAAGATGTTGCGGATGGCCTAATGAGATTTCAACTTTGGAATTCACATAATTAAATATTATTACTCCATCCGTCCATGATTAAATGTTCCATATCTGACAGGCATGGGTGTTAAGAAATTGTTTGACTTTATAAAATAAAGTGGATAGAAAAAGTTAGTGAAATATGGACCTAATTTTATATGTTGGTTTAATAATAAAATGCAAGTTAATTTTCAATTTAAAACCATAGTTAAAAAAAAAAAAAAAAAGTTTACCCTTAGGCGGCGGCGGCAACGGTGGCATGTTTAAACAGACATGAGGAATAATATTGTTTGTTCATTTGTCGCTTTTCTGACGACGATATGGAAAGTGTTGGCCGTTGTAACAAGGTTCAATATTCCAAATAAAATAGTAGTTGTGGAAGAATCGGGAGTCGTTTGGTTTGGCTTGTCTCGTTCCCTTCCTATAGACGTACTTAAATTGAGAAAAATGCTTGATAGATAATTTGGTTTGATGTAAAAAATTGTGTGATGAATGAGTCTATTGATAGATGATTTAAAAATGAAAACAAAAATGAAAATACTTTTTGAAAAAAACGGTGCTCGTGCCGCTCGCGAGCTCGTCACGTGCCGTGCAAACAGCACGAGCCCAACTCATCCCCAAGGCACCGTTTTGCATGCTCTTAGTAGATAATGCTATCCACATTATTATTAATGTTTAATGAGTTGTAATGATTGGTCATTGTAGTATAAGTTATAAATAAATTGATTTAGATGGATAATGAGTTTGGACAACTTTTAAAAATGAAAAATCTACATATTTTTATGGGATGGACGGAAATGGAAAGTTTACTTATATTTATGGGAAGGACAGATATATATTAATCCTTCTTTTATGTACAATTAACTTTCTTAAACAAAAAATAAAACAAACATTTTAGTTGAAGAAAAGAATCAAAAGAAGAAAAATACTTAGTTGGATTTTAAATTTCTATGTCATTATAATTTTTTATCTCACTCCAAATCAAAAGTTATGAATCCATTATTGGGCTTCACATCTCGAAAAAAAAATGGAAAAAGGGCTTATATGAGCCAACGTGGAACCCGTGGGTTTCAAGAATTACTTTGGTATATTTAAGTGTTTCTTTTATTTACAAACATATGTTACTATTTTGAGTAAAAGCCAAACGTGGTCTCTAACATATGGTCGTTTTATCAATTTGGTTCTTAACATTATCTTTTTGATTATTTGGTCCCTCACAAATAAATTCGGACTCAAATCGATCCTCACTAAACAGAACCGTCAAAAAATAGACGATGGCCGCAATTTGACTATATTAAATTACTAATGATAATTAATTATACCTAATTATAATTCTTTTCCTATTAGCAAAATTGGAAAAAAGATAGTATCAGTTGCAAAATGAAATGAATAATTTAGTAATTTAATATAGTCAAATTGCAATCACAGTCTATTTTTTGACGGTTATGTTAAGTGAGGACCAATTCAGGTCCGAGTTTATTTGTGAGGGACCAAATAATCAAAATGATAATGTTAAGGACCAAATTGATAAAACGACCATATGTTAGGCACCACATTTGGCCTTTACTCTACTATTTTCTATGTAAGGAGATAGACCACTTCTCCGTGCAACCTATGATTTATGTAATTTTATCCTAAAAATAAAAATAATAAAAGAAATAAAATAGAGATAAATATATTTTTTATTTTTTTACTAATTTGTCATCTTAATTATGACAAATCAAAGAAAAAGTAGGTCAGCTTTGATAAAAACAGAGAAAGTATATTTTAGGAAATTAAGATGGATTATAAGATCAAGTTATATTTTCGGTTTGGGGATAGGACCATTAGACGTTATTATGAAGAGTGAACTGCATAAATGGTACCTGGTCTTCTACTTTCGCATAAAAATGGTACCTGATCTTTATTTTATATCGTTTTTGGTACCCTATGACAAAAATAACCCTAGGTACCAAACATGTGATTTTTTTGTTACGGGGGATATTTTTGGAAATTTTAATTAAATAGAACCAAATTTGTGATTTTTTTCCTTCCTTTCTTATTTCTTTTTTTCTTCTTTAGTTTATTCTTCTTTCTTTTTAGTATTTTATCTTCCTTTCTTCTTTCTTTTTTTTCCTTAGTTTATGTTTCCTATTTTTTCTTTTCTCTTCTTTTTCTCCTTTCTTTTTAATGTTTTATACATACATCTAATTGCATTCATAATATAAATCAATAACAAAAACACCTAATTAAATTAATTATTTAAAGTAATTAAATCAATTGAATATTTTTAATTAAATTATTTATACTTATTTTAGGATTGAAACACCCAACTAAAAATATACAACTCTTTATCATTATGAATACAATTCACAATTTTAGATTTTGATTAAGACCTTACTGAATAGTTATTAATTTAATATAAAATAATACTTAATTATTATTTATTAATTAATACTAGTTTTTACTATTATAACAATAATATTATTATAATAATTAAATATAACTATAACTATAAAGATTAAATAAATTTAAATGATATTAAAAAATAAATTAATTATTAATTTATAATATCAAAATAATAATAATAATAATAATAATAATTAATAATAATAGTATAAAGAGTGAGAAGAATGAGAGAAGGTATTATAATATCACTTTTGGTACTAGTTGTGTCAATGCCCAAAATACCATTTATGACATAAATGGAAAAATGAATTTGTTTAGAGGGTACTTTGGGGTGAAAATTGCATCAGGTACCAAAAATGTGATTAATAGGTACCAAAAACGATATAAAATAAAGATCAGGTACCATTTATGTGCGAAAGTGAAAGATCAGGTACCGTTTATGTAGTTCACTGAAAGCTCATTAGTGCCACGTGGCTTATCCATTAAGTGATGACGTATTCATACCACACTACTACCATGCCCAGCTTGTTCCGTGGGATGGACCCAAATTATGTGCCCTATCTTTCAACCATAACCATTAGCTTTCCCCTTTATTCTAATAATAAATAAATATTTTTATATTCACAAATAAAAATCCAATTTTTTTCATTTTGGTACGTTCATGAATCACAGTCTCAATGCACACTTATATTATAAATAGTACTAGTAAGTTGTTTACATATTACATTAACTTAGTTTACTCGCATTTTATTATATAAAATTAATATATAAAGTAAAACTCACATTTCACTATCTTTTTCGACTCACATTTCATAAAATTCGTACCAAACTCAGTTACAACTTTTAATGACGGACGAACGGAGTAAAAACATTAAAAGGTGAAGCTTTCCTTAGCTGAATAGGAAAATAATTGTGGAGAGTCAAAATCGAATTTTTTTAACTAATAACGTGTGTTGTCTTTGCTTGCTGAGTTTGTGAGGCATCCTTGTTAATATAAAAATTTTAACACCAATAGTTAAAGCTCATATATGTGAGTAAATGTGCGTAGCAAAAATAAATCATGAGGGCTGAGGGCTCATCTATGGTAGGTGGATCATAATAAAGAAAAATATGCTATATGATTATATTTACGTTTGCATCCCATGATGACTAGGTTACCAAATAGTAGTAGATATATTTCTTCTAGTTTTCGTCGTCCAAAAATATTCGTGAATGTTGATATGTGTTATATTATATGCAATTTTCTACCCACTTTTTGGGCTCTAATTTTTTCATTTTTTGTTAACTTTTCGGAGGTCTTCGTCGTCCTTTAACAATTTTTTAATAAAGAGTGAACCATTTATGTGAATTTTATATTAACATCCGTACCTTTAATTATTAAACAATATTTAGGCGGCTATTTTTTTTTTAGTTTTGGAGAACATAATGGCTGTGATGTGTGGAAAGGACAAAATGGTGACCATAAACTACAACAATGATTTTTGGAAACAATTTTCCTTGTCATAATAATAATAATATGTTATATTCGATTGTTCATATTAGTTGTGATTTTTATCGATCTTCTCAGCGTATAAAATTGGGTGTATTCTAAATTCAAATTGGATTAGTACTAGTATACTTAGGGAAGCAAGGAATATGAAAACTGTAAAATTTTCAAATTAATTATATACTCCATCTGTCCCATTAAATATGCAACGTTTGCTTTTGCGCAATTATTTTGGTATAATTATAATAAATAACAAAAGTGGTGAGTCCCATTTATATTATTATCTTTTTTACTTTATTTTTTCTTCACTTTAACTATTTATTATTATTTTTTCAAAACATGTGTGAAAAAGCAAACATTTCATTTCTAATGGGATAGAGGGAGTACTATATTGGTCTATTTGCACTCTTAACTTAAAGTGCCTTTCATTGCATTCATCCAAGTTCCCATAGCTAAAAATGAGTTTGATTAATTATGTAAAATCTAAATCTCTTAGAAAGTGTGAGTGTGACCAATCATTTAGAGGAGACAACTTAGAATGCACATGATAGTAAATTAATTCAAAAATCATGGTCGCACGGATGAGAATAATATAATGAAATGGGTAATAGACTAATAGTGTGCGGAATCCGAATCATAGTCTTAAGCTCCTTTTATTATGCTATAATGTTTCACTAAATCTTGGACCAGAAAACAACTCAATCAACTAAATAACCCTTCAGCCTTCTTCATTAACATCATCAACCTTAATTTTTTTCCCAAGGAAAACACTTCTCTTCACATTTTTATTTTCTTTCCTTTTTAAGCTGCGACTTGATATATTGGTAATCATGGAAATATGTTAGTAATTTTAAAAAGTTGATAGAATCTACAAGAATTTGTACCACAAAATCCACAATAACATTTTCTCCCACTCTTTTTAGGCTTGTGAGAGTGTAATTGACTCTTTTAGACGCCTGCAATTGATATATTTAAATTATAATCACGACATCATCATTCTGCGTTAAAGCACGATCTATATTTCTGAAAAATGAAGTTATAAGAACACATGAACGATTGAACTAACCTATTGAATACTATACATGTTAATATGTTATCCATTAATAAGAATAAAAATGGGAAAAGGGGAGGAGATGTTTAAAGTCTCGTGCACTTTAGTATGGCTTACTTGGAGTACTACAAACAAACACTACTCTCAATAAGGCTGATTAGGCTATTATATTGACCTCTTGCAAGGATTATTATTTTACTCCTACAACTTACTAAGTAGAGTATGTCTCAATATGCATGATAAGATCTTCAAAATTTATCCCACTTGCAATTTCCATGAAATCTTTTACATATTCTTCAGATTTTATCTTGGGGGAAGGAAATACCATTGACCACTTTTTTCTCAAGTTGAAACATTGCACATAAAGTGAGACTATGATTTCTTGATTATTTGAGGTGACTGATTCACAGTAAATATGGAACGAGTTATGCGTAGAGATTAGAAAACATGTTGAAAGTTAAACATATTTCAAATTATGAGATTTTGAAATTTTGACAATTTATTTTCTTGGTTATGTAATTATGGAAATGATAGAATGATGATTAGGTGATTGACAATTAAGTAGTACTAGTAAAATTGGAGTAAAAGACAAACCACTAACAATGAGATATGGATTTTGACTTTTGACTTTTGACTTTTTAGACAAAAAATAAAATGAATAATCATTTCTCTAAATTTTAATACTACTCATATTTATTAGTTGCGGGGATAATATTAAAATGACCTTTTGTTCCTCGCAAAGGTCTCTTTCTCCTCTTAATCAGACCACTATTAACGATAATTAAAGCTAAACCAATCTTATCGAGGATTCTCTATAACATTTGAATTACTAGATTTGATACCACTAATTCGTCAAATTTGGCCCTAGCCCTTGATCCGATTATGTATTCCTTCCGATTCCAATTCTCCAATAACGATGTTCTATATTAAAAATTATGAGAATCGCCCAATTCCAAAAAAATCCATCTATTTATCTTCTTTTGTTTTTCGTTGTGAAAAAATTTGTGATTTGTTAATATTTAAAATTTCCATCTATTTATCAAATTTATGATTTAAATTAAGGCATATAGACAAATGCACAAAACATTTGAAATCATAGGAAGCAGACATTATAGAAGAAGCACAACCCATTATCTAAAGAAACCGACTCATAGATAGATTGATAGAGCAATAGAAAATTAGAATTTCATCACAAGACATGACAGACAGAAATCGACACATACAGCTTGAGAAGAAGCAAAATGTCAATGACTTTGGCCCTCAAGTAAACCAGAGACTCGGTTTCTGTCTGTGTTGCTTCACATCACAGAACAGAACAAAAAGTTCCATGCAGCTATATAAAAATCGACAGTCTCCTTGAACCATTCATATGACACAGGTAGTTGTTGTTGATAGTTCCATCCAGGGGGACTTAATTCTCATGACCCCACAAGACAAGAAATTTTCCAGACGTAGGACTTGTCAAGAACAGCGGATAATGAAACGACCCAGACCACAAAAAAATATACCAGAAAATTTCCAATTTCATCCAAACATGATCCTGACAAAAAGAGAGGGAAAAAAACAAGTTAGGAACTAAAATAAGAAGCTAGATGAGTATTTCCATAACAAGAATGCCAGCGAGAACGACATAAACAAACAACTAAACGGAGATGCCAACACATGGAGTTAAGTTTTGCACAAAATAAAAAGAAAGATGTTTTATATGAATGGCGGCCCTAATGTGCAGCCTTATGTTGCAAGGACCATCAGAAACAGAAATCACAGAAAAGGGCTTATTTAGATTTTTAATGTGTTTCTAAAGCTGCCTTCACTAAAACTCAGAAACTGCTCAGAGTAAGGTGATGCAGTAGAATTTCATTGTTACAGACATACAAAAGCCTTTACATTTTACAAGTGCATAAAGTATCAAAGCCAGCGGCAAGAGTAATAACAGAACAGAATCCAGGAGTTAACCTTGAACAAAATTAATAATGGTGTTGCAGGCTAGGAAGCCATTTGTGGAAAACCAACATGAAGTAGAAACTAATCTTGTGTCTGTGGTCATCAAACACATAAATATCCCTAACATCCCAAGACATGGAGGTAATATTTAGGCTCTACCTTATACAGATGTTCAGCTATGAGAAAATATGCATATGTGAAATAGAAATAAGTTCACTAAAGAATTCTAGAGGGCAGCAAAGCATTTTTTCTTTTTCCTTTCTCATACTTGTACCCTTTTTCATGGTTTGGCAAGACCAACACCAGAAATTATTGTCCCAACCATATAGGTGTAATCTCACAAACAGAAATACACCAAACATCTTATCGCCAACATGGGCAACAAGTGTAATCGCACAAACAGAAATACACATAGATACTCGGATTATATGTATAGATGGAAGCATAACATGTAATGGTCTTAAAATCTCACTAGTCATTTCTATCCTTTTGTCATGGTTCGAGACATAGCTGCACCCACCCAAAAAAGCATGCCTTGGACAATGAACCCCCCAACACACTTAAAAGGTTAGTATGAAATGGTGATATTTAATTAGTTGTACCACTTTCACATGCCAGTGTGCCACCCACATTCTTCTGCATCCAATGAATATTGCACTCTATTACGAGAACAGTTGGCAAACCTCCTAACTGTCTAAAATAAGAATTCTTACTGTAACACCCTTAGCTAGATGGCATCTAACATATAGGACAATCTATAAAGACCAAGAGGTCTCAAGTGTTCCAAATAATATAGAAAATAAACAATTTTCAAGTTGTAAAGGGGGAAAAGAGTGTTTCAAATGGTACGACTTACGTAAGGTTAATTAGTCCTCAAACTATGGTGACGGTGTAGGTGTTGCAAAGTTGAAGTAAAGCAGCTTGATTAGCTGGATCAAGATTTCCTGCAATAATCCGAGGCAATGCTCCAGGGGAGTGAGAAGAAAGATTTGCTAAAGATGCAACCAAAAATTGCTTTGGATCTTTGATGTCTGGCAGAGGGTCCTCATCTTTCCTGCCAGCATTGCGCAACTGGAACCGTGCAGCATTAGAACCAATAGTTTCACTAAAAATTGGTTCCTCAGGCTCCTCTTCCACTCTGTCCTCCTCTGGACGTGAAAGGAGTGTAACAATGCTGTCAAGCATTTTTCCCCAAAGTTCTGAATGTGATGGTGGCAGAGACTCACATAAGATCCTAATTGACGCTACTGAAGCTAACTTCAGCTCCATTGAACCCGTGATTGCCTTAAGGTCAGGTATCCAAACTTTCTCCAAAATTTGGAAGAAAACATCGGGCTGCACAGCATTCATCGAGCCAACAAGTTTCTCAGGACCATGCTTCACCAGAAAAAGTGACATAAATATAATAAGAGACTTAACGATCTTCGTTGTTTTGTTATTCTGAAGCAGCTGAAACAGGGTAAACCATATATGGCTAATGTGGGCAGAGACAACATCATAACCAAGATTTTCAATCACAGTATTGAGCACATAAAATCCTTGTTCAGCAGTACTCCGAGATGAAACTAAATTTTTAAATATTCCAAGAATATTTGATAAACACCCCTGCTGATTTAACTCATGTGGAGCCTTCCTAAGGAAAGCCTGGAGCAAGCGAACAAGAGAAGGTACATTAGCAGACTTTTTCCATGAATCTTGAAGAAGGAGTATTGCAAAAATATCCATATAATTCCCTGGTAAAGGAGATCGATTGAATTCCACAAGCTGAGCTAGCAGCTGGAATGCATAAGGGAAGAACTCAGTTATATCTCTCGATAAGATCACCTGTAGGATGGGCAATAAGCTTGTTTCAAAAGCTGAAATAATAGATGGGTCTTGCTCACAAGCCCTCCTGATTAAAAGAGCAACGGAATCAAACAGATGATGATTAAAGTCTGGGTTTTTGGGATTTTCGCAAACTTTAGATAGAACAGTAGCCAGACCATTGGTGCAAGGTAATGCAACCTCATGTGAAATATTAGCAACTCCAAGAACCCTCACAATGCACCTCATCACATAATGGTTCTCCTCCGATTCTGCCTTTTGTAAGGCACCAAAAAGATTGGTCATTAATGCCAGCAGAAATGGGCTAATATCTTCAGCTGAATATCTAGCCCTCCCACCTTCATCTTTAACTAGAAGGAGTTTCTCAATGCAGCTAGCAGCATATGAATGAACCACGTTTGACTCAGAAACCAGGAAGCGGACAACATCAGGAAGCAGTGAGACTGCAACAGCTTTTGGGATCTGGTTCCTGAACATTGTGAAGAATTTCAAAGCACCAGCTTTCAACATAGGAAATCCATCAACATCTTGATTTCGCAGCTCTGGCACAACAACAGACCCAAAGAAGCTCTCAACATCCACCAGGTCAGTGGAAACCGAGGTGCCACTAGCTTTCTTTGTGGCAAGAGAAACAACCAAGTAGATAGCACAATCTTTGTGCTTCCAATTAGCTGCCGGATTCTGAGAAAATGAGGCTAGAAGACCCTGTATCTGAGCAGAAACCTTTTCAGCCACCCTCTCCTTATAGTTCAAAGCAATTCCCTTAAGGAGTTCACAAGCAATCCTCCTCCTGGTTTCTAAATCACTGCCTTCCATATCTCTTCTAATGAACTCAATGTAATTCATCTCAAAAAGCTCCTCGTCCTCATCCCTTAGCATCACATTAGGAATCACTACATTCTGACATATCTGCTGCAGAATATCATCCCTTGCGAACAAAGTATGATGAACACTTGTACTAACTGTCGTCAAAAACTTAATAGCAGTCACAGTGAGACTCTCCCGACTAGACGAATTAGAGGCAGCCACTAAGAGTCCCCACACAGCCTCCACAAACCCACTCAAATACCTTTGAAATGGCTCCTCGTCTCTCTTCATGTACAGGCTAATATTCTCACAAACCACAGCCCTCAAGTCATCAACTACTGCAAGCCCGTCACTTCCACTATCTTCCAAAGCAGAATATTTCACCGTCAAGTATTTATTGAACTCAACCATCCATTCATCCATATGATCCTCAAAAAACTCCGGCAAATCCACATAATTGAAAGAATGAAAAATCCAACAACATAAGGTCTGCGACTCTATATAACCCTTTAGAACAATAGCACTTGCAGATCCAGAAGCCACAGCCTGGTCTAGATACCGTGCAGTCCGCTGGAACACTTGTAACAATGGGCGAGAAAAGTTATCAAGACAATACTTGAGATCGAGTAAGAGATCATTTGTCGTATACTCGTATCGAAACTTCTTGAGCAAGGAATCAACCGTAGCTAAAATTCCATTGACTGAAACATAATCATTTGCCTGACTCAATTCATCCAATGTCACAACCAATTCAGGCAACAAAGCCCGCCATTGCTTAGGGAAATCGTGGTTCCCGATGACAGTCAAAGCTTCACTAAGCTGAGCTTGAATTTTAGGCGTCGCAGTAACCATGAGCCTAACTATCAAACCTTTAATTTGTTCCTTCTCCGTGTCAGGCACAACCACCCGGTCAGGGTCGTCGGGATTCTGCGCCCAGCGAGCTTTGAGGTGGTTCTTAAAGTTAACAGCGGCAGATTGGCGGATCTGCTCATCGACAGCAGGCTCGGCGACCAGGCGGAGAACCGCGAGGCCATAGTTTGGCCGATCGGCGGCCTCCGCCAAGGCCGCCTCCGCGTGGCGACGGGGCTCGGGGAGAGGCGACAGAGTGTTGATGAAACACTGGGACAGGAAGTGTAGGGTTTCGGCGTTCCACTCCATTGCCATTTCACAATCAGTGAGGGTTAGGGTTTAAGGTAGGTTTTGAGATGATAATCTAAAAACCAATAGGCAAGAGATATTCCTTAACACATACTCCTAGTATGATAATCTACAGATTTAGCAGAGAGAGAATACCTGAGCTGAAAGTTACAGCAAAGGCACAAATATAGAATTTGAAATAGGGTAAGGAAGCAAGAGGAGGGAGGGAGGAGGGGCATTGAGAATTATTATATGCAAGGAATTCAAAAAGGAAAATAAAAATAGTGCATCTTTTAATTGGTGCTTGTTATGTTAACCGTTCAGATATTGGGCCCTTGAACTCATGTAAGTATTAAACTCGATAAACCATGCTCTTAATACCATCGCCAACTATTTACGCCAAACTCAAATATATTTTTGAGTGTATATCATATCAAAAATTAGTTTTACTCCAACTATTTACATCAAATTCAAAATTTACACTATTTTTATGTTTTTGTCTCACAAAATTTTTGCAGTAACACCATATTTAATGTTGTTTCAAAAAACACAAAAAATGAGTTTGAGTTTGGTGTATGGTCAGAGAAGATAGTTATACCAAAACTTATTTTTGGAGTATGGTTGGAGATGATCTAA
Source organism: Salvia hispanica (assembly GCF_023119035.1). Taxonomy (NCBI): domain Eukaryota; kingdom Viridiplantae; phylum Streptophyta; class Magnoliopsida; order Lamiales; family Lamiaceae; genus Salvia; species Salvia hispanica. The sequence goes on along the minus strand of NC_062968.1, from coordinate 34,244,591 downwards.
TACAACATAAAAGGGAAAAATTCTGGAAATAATTGTGTTAAATGGAAGATATTTTTTTTTATTCTGCAAATGTTGTTACGCATTCGAATGTATAATTAAGTACTCCCTCCGTCTGTGGATAAGAGTCGTGGTTGAGTTGGGTACGAGTTTTAAGAAAAGTTTTGAGTGTAATAATTGAAGTGTGTGATAGTGGAATGTGGGACCTATTTATATTATTATTTGCTTTATTCTTTGGAATAATGAAATCTAACATTAAGAGAGAGAGTGAGAAATTGCAATCAAAGTGATTTTTTTTAATATAAAATTAATTGCAGCTTCTAAATTAAGGAAATAGTGAGGTCATTTTTTATACTCCTAAGATAAAATGTCTAACCAGGACTCCTAATAGCGGACGGGTGAAAATAGCCAACCGGGACTCCTATTCGCGGACGGATGGAGTAACTTATAATATACTTTGGAGGAAATATTTTTTAAAACAAAATAAAGAAGTATCTATGAAAAAGATTTAATAGATTTGTGTCTATATAGAACTATGATTAGATTGATTTTTATGCATTTGATTTATAATATATAGTTTAGAGAATATTTAAAAAGACAACATAATAGAGTAAATGAAAAAAAAATAGAAGATATGTCTATAAAACCTTATATTTTGTAGGGATACGAGGGGAAATGATATGTAGGAGTGGGCAAAAAATTGAAAACCGAATATCCGAATTAAACCAAACCGAAATTTTAAAATTTGGTTCGGTTTTTCGTTTCAGTTCGGTTCTGGCGAAAAAAAAAACCGATAAACCAAATAACCGAATTATATTTTAAATATAATTATATATATACATATTCTATTAATTTAATATATTGTATTATATAATTTATATTCTTTTAATATCTTTTCTATATAATATGTATTCTATTAATTTTATATTTATATTTTATAGATATATATATTCTATTATATAAAATAAAATATATTATTAGGCAGGTTAGGGTGTCACCACCCCTTAAAATAACACTATACCACCATTCCTAGCCAATCATTTGTACACGTGGACGAATAATAAACTGCTACGTGGCAAAAAATCTGGAAAAAGACGATTCAGCAATATGCTGGTCTTTAATTAGCAATATTTCTTGTCCAACAATATCCGACACACTATACAGCAATCTATAGATTGCTGTGTAGTGTTTGTAATATTGTTGTGTAGCGTTTATAATATTGCCGTATAAGAGGTGTCACGGTGTCAATTTAAGAGGGGTTGTCATTTTAACACAAACCTATATTAATATATATATATATATGTGTGTGTGTGTTTTTTTGGTTTTTTCGGTTTAGTTCGGTTTTCGATTTTTCGGTTTTGATGTTTCGGGTTCAGTTCGGTTTGGGTTTTGAACTAAATTCGATTTTTCGGTTTTGGTTTAGTTTGGGTAAAAACCGAACCGAAACCCCAATGTTCACCCCTAATGATATGTTTGTTACACACTTTAAGCATCATCCTCATTTGGAGCACACTTAACATTGTTTGTTTTATTTTATATATTTTGTTTGAATCTAATATATTATAAAATTTATTGTTAATTTTAATTTCAAAAAAAAAAAAAAAAAAAAAAAAAAAAACTACTTTCACTGAAACAAAAACAAAATAGCAACATTAAACTAGCAAGCACACCTTAGCATTGAACTTAGCTCAATGTTGAGACTTTGTAATATTCAACATGAGTCAAAAGTCGTCTTCTCACCAACTCTAACCGAGTATATATGATAGGATATTTAGTCCTATCGGTTTTGAATGAGCACACGTTTGTATGAAAGAAAACAAGAACAAGCCCTAGCAGCAACTAGGGTTTGGAGAGAAACAAGGTTTCGAGAAAAGAACGTTTTATTTCTCAATTCTCGATGATTTTGACTCTCTAATGGACTCTATTATATAGAGTCCGGACCCTGCTTGATTCGACTCTTACGATTCGGGAAAGAATCAAGAAGAAAACCCGAAAAGATTTATAAATTCTAGCTACCAAAAATACTATTGTTCAAAAGGAAATAAAAATAATTATGCATAAGGAAAATAAATAACAGCAAAATATTGATCTGTATCTAGCACTCATAATCTTTGAATTTCGCAGGCTTCGACCTGTTCCTCTTGGACTTGCGGCTCTTGCTCGAACTGCTCGGCATCCTTGTACTTTCCACGTCCGTTTTGTCGATGCTCTCAACCTCTGACTGATCCGGTTCCATGTTGTCGTGCTCATCGACCAAATGTGGCTTCCCCGTCGTTGTAGGGTCTAGGGTCGTATCAATATACTAGAGGCTAAAAATAACAAATAAAAAAGATGAAAAATACTTCAAAAACGCATCTAGGCTTGCCAGTGGGTCACCAAGTTTGAACTCATCGACTCGTTATAGTCCAACTCTAGTATATGAAATGCATAGAATCTTTTGAAGTGTGGTGTGTGGACTCTTCACAAAGAAGAATTCTAGTTAGCTCACTTCACGCAAATCTCTCTATAAACACCTCTTCACACATCAATTTTTTCAATCAAAGTTCTAGAGTCATGGTAGTAGGTGACAGTGTACAGAGTGGAAAGTGAAATGCCTTCAATCGAGGATAGCAAGATTAGATGTAGAAGATTTGAATAGAATGGAGACCACAGATTAAGCTGACCCTTATACGGTTTACAAATAATTCTAGAATTAGTGTAATACTTGGACTACATTACGATGATTAGTCATAATGTATAACATTTGTTTTTTTTTTAAATTTCCATGTAGGAGTAGTATTTGTCAACATAAATAAAGTTACAATTATATAAATTATTATAATTAAATAATTTTATTCTTATTTTATCATTTTAATGAATAAAATATTCAGATTTTAGATTTAATATAAGAATCATATAATTTATTTTTATTATGTTAATTTTCTATATATTATATAAAAGACACTTCCGCTTACGTATCCAGTAAGGAACAAAGGTGTACAACTATACCCCAAAGCTTTAGATAATGGAGTACACACTAAAATCCCCTTTCTAACATAAAATATTAGTGGTCTAGTGGTATTCTCCTTCCTTCGCAAAGTAGGGAAGTGGGTTCAATTTCTTCTAGCCCCAATTTATATTTTAAATAAATTTATCTTTTTGTCATTTATTTACACTCGCTTTTATTGCTTTGTTTTTTAATTTTTATAATTTAAATAAATTTGTCCTTTTGTCTTATTTTTTACACTCTTCCCACGTTCTTTTATGGCTTTATTTTTTAGACTTGTATAAATTAAAATAAAATTTTTATTGGAAAATATAAGCATGCATTATGTGCTTTTTTCAATAAGTGAAGTTTTGCACAAATAAGTGAAAATATGATTTTTTTTGGTAAAGATAGCACACTTTACAAAAGCTAAAATAAATTTTTCATAATATACTCCCTCCATCCCATAGAAATAGGTTATATTTTTTTTTTGTCCGTCCCATAGAAATAGTCCATATCCATTTATGGAAACCTTTTTCTCCTTTTTCCTTTATCATTTATAGGCCCCACAATCCACTACACAATTTCAACCATTTTTTTTCTCCTGTCTTATTTTACCAATTATACATTAAAACTTATGTCAATCTCAAATGGAATACTATATAAATCTAAGAGAAGTCATCTAAATAGTAGTAATACAACATGTTAATCAATTCTTTATGCATAATAATTTTTTAAAAATAAACATTTTAACTAAAGAACCGAATAAAAAGAAGGGAAAATAATTAGTAGTAATATTTTAAAGTTATGAGTCATTGTAATAATATCTTTCGTACTCCCAAACTAAAATTCATGGATATGGATATGCCACTGTATACTCCTCCACTTTCTTAAAAGTAAGAACCTTGAAAATGACACAAATTTTAATATAAAAATAGGTAAAATAAAAAAGAGAAAAATAAAAATGAGTAAAGTAAGAGAGGTGAAGCGAGAAAGTAATGGAATTAGCGTTAGTAAGCGGTGTATCAAGGTGGGAACCAAAACTTACAGCTTAATAGTATTATCAATTTATGAGGTAACATTATATACAATCGCAAGTGATTGGTGGTGCTCTAGCATTCTCACTTGACTATCCTGGGATCAAATCCTTTCACTATCGAGCTGTGATTTATTTTTCTTTTTGTTCCATTTTCCCTTTTTATTTTTATACATTTCTTTCATTTCTCAATTTTTTCTTTCTTTTATCTTATCTTTTATTTATATGAATGAAATATTTGTCCATACTTTCTTCTTTTTTTATCTAAATTTGTATTCTTAATGTTTTCGTCAAATAATTTATATGACTGAACAATTTGACGATTCTTTCTTCATAGTATATTTTTAGTTTTTGTTTAGATTCATCTAATTTGTTATATCACATCGAATGAATATATTGTAACATAAATTGTTAGTTTAACTTTGCTATAAAAACGTGTTATTTTATATTGAATGTGTGATTTTAAATATTATATAATCTTTAATTAGATAAAAAAATATTATTCGAGTATCTCATTTATTATATTCAAATTAAATAAATTTATTATAACACGAATTGTTAGTTTAATTGTACTATAAAATAAGTGTTATTTATTGAACGGCATTTTAGGATGTAGTACTCCCTCCGTCCCGTTTTAGCAGTCTCATTGATTTTTCTGCCCTCTTTTTGTAAAAATGATAAAAAATAGTTAAAGTGGAGAAATGGTAAAGTAAGAGAGACAATAATGTAGATAAGACGTTTCTCTATATTATTCTCTCTCTTAATTTATCATTTCTCCTATTTAACTATTTCTTATCATTTTTACAAAAAGAGGGCAGAAAAGTCAATGAGACTGCTAAAGCGAGACGGAGGGAGTACTATTTTTAGTGAGTTACTATATAATTAATTTTCACATATTTCGCACCCCAAATTAAAATATCATAGATACGCTAGTAGTGTTAGTGGCGTGTGAGATCCATTTCCTAAAATGAAAAATTTATATTTTTTGGAAACAGACTAAAAATGAAAAATTTTCAATTTTTAGAAAATAAAGAGAGTATATTTATTTATTCATTTGTTGTGTAGTTTATCATTTGATTTTTCATAGTCATAATGATGTTTTGAATATTACTCGATGAATTATTTTTTTAAAAAATGTGATATTTGTTTTTGTAGTAGATAGATAGGATTAAATAGGATAGTTATAACATATTTTTCAAATCAAAATTGCCAAGACTTGATATATTTAATGAAATCAAGACAAGTTGCTAAATCTAAGCCTTGGTCCAGTTTAAAATTATTTTTTCTACGAAGATCCAATTTCAAAAAATATATGGATACAGGTTGTTTCAAAAATTAAAATCCAATGATATACCAAACCTAAACCTTAACCGCAGTTTATGGTTACATACACTCGTGCTAAACATGGATTCAATTAAGTAATACCTTAATTAACCTACCAATAATTGTAGGTATCTATCATGTGTTGCACAAGACTTGAAGAGGCGGGACCCACCGTTACCCCCTATACATCGCATGAAATAATATTAAGAGATTAAATATATAATTAATAAAGCCCATTGCTTTAATTAAGACATATTTTGGAATCATTGGTAGGCTTATGCTTTACTCAATATAATTATCACCAGTATTTTATTTTCTTAATCAAGCTGTTCAAGACTTTAATTGTGTCTCTTAACTTCCATCAAAAGATTATCAGTGAATCCTAGGACGCCCTTTTGCTTTTGAGTTGCTAGGCTGCTTTGAAATTGCAATAAAATTAAATATTGAAACACAAAATTAAAAATAAATAAAATACCAGTTTATGCTCACTCTCTCCTCTCAATTTTATCTTTTCCTCAACCGACTCCACCTCTAAATTTGTAGGTTTAAGCTCAAATTTTTATCTTTCGTAAAAAAAATAAATAATATAGTAGAAGTGGAGTACTATATTATTTGTACCATGCATAAAATGTAAGGTAGATGATAAATAGGTTCGAAATTTATAGTCCATATTTATAATCAAAGGTTTCCCTTGATTATTTTTAGTTAGAGTTTAGTGATTCATGATTACAAACCAATAATCCATATGAATTCAGTGATTAATTTAATTAAACTAATAAAAAAATACTACCGTGTCAACTTCTTATAGAAGTGAGACTCTATAGGATTTATTAGTCTCTATGAATGCTATAAACGAGTACAGTACATAATTTTACTATTGTACCAATATATATATATATAACACGATAGCTAAATGAAATAAGTACCTAGGTATTTATGACTACTACAATATTAAACACATGTATTAATTCTGAGTTAATTTTGGCCCCATTTTCACCAGTACACTTCATTGATCATTTCCACATTTAACACTCATATACAGTTGTTGATGGAAAATAGCAGTACTATTTTTGGCACTTGAATTTCAAATAGCCACATTTAAAATATGGGATAAAGTTTTCTTATCTTATGATGGAAAAGCTGAAATTATTTCTTGTTTCATAATTCTTGGTGATTGATTGATTATAGAAAAAGGGGGTGCTTCTAAAGTGTCAATTTCTCCAACCCAAAATTATCCAGTAATGTTTCATATCCTATCTATTACTCATAAACAAGTTTGTTAGGAGTGTAAAATAATGTATTAATATCATGAATCATGTCCATAGCTCCAAAATATTAAAAAAACTAAATAAAAATCGAATTTCTACGTATTTGTTACACCTATGAAACGTGGCTCACACATAGCTTTATGTAACTCAACAGGACTTAAATGGAAAAAAGGAAAAGGAAAAAAACAAGATTGTTGCCGACTGCACATCTCTCTGCCTCTCTCTCTCTTTCACACACACACACACACACACACACACACACACACACATACAAAAACACAGTAACCATGGTTACTTTTTCACTATTCAGAATACCCCAAACCCAAACTTCATACACATGCAGCAATTTGGGCAAGAAAATTTAGAAACACCAAAGGAAATCATCTCCACTCCATCTCATCTGCTCTGCAAAAATAAAAAAAGAGGCAAAAAATAAATTCTTCTTATTTCTGTTGCTGATTATTTTGTTCTGATTTTATCTCATAGACTCTTAGCAAATACATACTTTCTCGGAAAGTGGAAGAGCTCGAGATACTGGTGAGCAATTTCATTCAATTCCTGCTCTTGGTGGATTGTTTATTGTTCCTGAATTTCATGTTTTCCTTACATTTGGAAGTTTTTTTTCGCCTTGTTTGTGGACATGCATGTTCTGTAGATGCCTTGTGTTTGAGATCTGAGACTAAGAACTGCGGCTTATGTGGATTTGAAGAGTGGAGCTTCAATTTCTGTGATGTTGGATTGGTTTGTTAGATGAGTTTGATTTCTGTGATTTGGGAATTTTCAATCGGGAAGTACTGGATTTTTTGTTGTTTTTCTCAGTTATTATTTGGATTTTGAAGCTGAGCAGCTATTGAGAATTGGGATTAGAAATTGGCATGGGGGTTGTCGGCTGGAGCAATGAGGATAAGGCGATGGCGGCGGCGGTTTTGGGAACTAAGGCTTTTGATTACTTGTTGTCGAGCTCAGTTTCTGCTGAATGCTCATTAATGGGGATGGGGAATGATGAGAATTTGCAGAATAAGCTTGCAGATCTGGTTGAGCGCCCAAATTCTTCCAATTTTAGTTGGAATTATGCAATTTTCTGGCAGCTCTCTAGGTCCAAGGCTGGGGATTTGGTGTTGGGGTGGGGGGATGGGTGCTGTCGAGAACCTCGTGAGGATGAGGAATCTGAGGTTACTCGAATTCTTAAAATGAGGCTTGAGGATGAATCTCAGCAGACAATGAGGAAAAGGGTTCTCCAAAGGCTGCATACCTTGTTTGGAGGAGGCGGTGAGGAGAATTACGCGTTTGGATTGGATAAGGTAACGGACACTGAGATGTTCTTCCTAGCTTCAATGTACTTTTCCTTTCCTAGGGGTGAAGGGGGCCCTGGGAGGTGTTTTGGATCTAGCAGGCATGTATGGTTGCTGGATGCATTGAAGTCACCCGTTGATTTCTGTGTTAGGTCATTCCTTGCAAAATCAGCTGGCATGCAAACTATTGTTTTAATCCCAACTGATGTTGGGGTGCTTGAATTAGGGTCTGTCAGATGCATCCCAGAAAGTATGGAGCTAGTCAAGGTGGTTGGATCTTCCTTCTCGTCGTTCTCTTCGCTCAACAGGTTCAAGCAAACAGCAGCTGCGGCTTTGGCGACAGCAATGAACAAAAAAGATACAAATGGCCATATTCCTAACTTGGCTATTCGTGACCGACCAGAAGTTGTTCCCAAGATTTTTGGGCAGGACTTGAAGTCCAGTAATGTGCAATTCAGGGAAAATGTTTCCATTAGGAAACCAGAAGTGCAAGAAAGGACTTGGGACGCAAGTGGAAATAGGAACAAGCTACCATTTACCAACAATAGCAATGGTTTTCATGGCCCTACATGGACACAGTATAGCAATTTAAAGCGAGGGAATCCACTAGAGGTTTACAGTCCTCAGACTCCAGCCAAAAAGCCTGCTGAGATTGTCAACGGGAATAGAGAAGAATTCATGATCAATAATTTTCAGCATCAAAAGTCGGCTCAAATGCAGATAGATTTTACTGGAGCGACCTCAAGGCCTTTAACCCCTCATCCACAGAGTCTCGAGTCTGAGCTTTCAGATGTTGAGGCTTCATGCAAGGAAGAGGCTGCAGGCCTATCAGAAGACAAGAGGCCAAGAAAGCGTGGTAGGAAGCCCGCTAATGGAAGAGACGAACCATTGAATCATGTAGAGGCAGAAAGACAGCGAAGGGAGAAGCTGAACCAGCGCTTCTACGCTCTAAGAGCTGTTGTACCAAATATCTCTAAGATGGATAAAGCTTCTCTCCTTGGAGATGCTATTGCTTACATAACAGAACTGCAGAAGAAGCTGAAGGACATGGAGTCTGAGAGAGAAGGAGTTGGCAGCATGTCGAGAGAAGCATCTGTTTCAGAAACTTATTCAAACAGAGAAACACAAGACCTCCTGGCTTCTAGCATCAACATCAAAGCTGACCGTGAAGAAGTCACTGTTAGGGTCAGCTGCCCGTTGGACACACATCCAGCATCAAGAGTCATCCAAGCAATCAATGATGCACAGGCAACTATTGTCGATGCAAAAATGGCTACAGGGAGTGAGCGAGTGTTCCACACATTTGTTGTCAAATCCCATGGATCCGAACGGTTAACTAGGGAGAAGCTGCTTGAAGCATTTTCCCGTAGATCCAGATCACCCCATCATCAGTTATCTCTCGGGTAATAGAATTATGGTCTTGAACAGATTAAGTTAGTTGCTTTGCAGTGTATCATCATAGAAGCTTTTGAGGAGATTTTGATATATAGCAGTTAATGCTAGAAATAGGGGAGGAAAACTTTGTTTTGGCCTTCTAGGATAGCAAAGCTGTAGTTGCTTATAGTTTTATACATATTTAGTCGAGTCGCAGGTCGCAAGATTAATTAAACCCATCAATTTTAGATATCATCCTTATTTATTTTCTTCTTTTTTGGGTCTTTTGGAATCTGTATATCTGATTTGGCTCATTTTCTTGTGTTCTAAGTTTTGCACTTGTTCTAATCTAGTTGAGATACAAAGATAGCAAATCTAGTTTTAGTAGAAAGTTTAGTCCACATCGAATATCGTATGAAATGTTTTATGTTTCTCTATCTAGTACTCGGTATGATGATTTGCTTGGTTAGTAGTCTTACCATATATGTTGAAGCAGCAAGTATGGAAATGGTTTATGTGTTGATGGTTGGTAGACTTTTACAATAAAAAAAACAGTTGATTTTCCTCTGTTTTATGGTCTGAAAAACATGTCATGAAGATGTTGTATTACATGTAAGAACTCTCTCTACGTAACTGTCTGATTTGACGACTAAATTATTTGTGGATAAGAATGTGTGAAATTCGTAGTGACAAAGGAATGCAATAAAAACGTTTTAAGACGTGGGAAATTGTTATTGAAAGAAATGGTTGATATGCATTCTTCTTAATTAAATAAAGAATAAAAAAAGGAAATTAAGATAGGATGGATGATGGATGATGGATGATGAATGATTGCTTTATATTCATCTGGGGTCGAAGTGACATCATCGGTGGGTGAGTACAAATTTGGAATCTCGTCAGATACGGCTCTGGTTTTACCGTTTTACTGAATTCTCTAATTAATTTGTTTTAGCGTTAAGTGTAAATTACTAAATTATACTCCTAGTATAATAGAACTCCTTAAAATGATAATTTGCACAATTTTGAAAACATGAAAATTGAGAACAATCATTAATTTTTAGGCTCATGTGAATTCCGCGTTGTAAACGCGTGTAATATGATTGTAATTATTCGCCATGTTGATGATAGTGACAGAGATATTCGCCCTTATTTTTCCCATCTCAAATTAAATAAATTGGAGTAAGCTGTCAATTATTAATTGCATCCACATGAATATTCCACATGATAAGTGTGAATGCACGCACACCACAAATACATGTACTACTCCTACTATTTTATTTATGCAATCGAATAACGTGAGTTAAAATGCAGGAAACACGTGAGCAAAATTCAAAAGCCTTAGGTTCCACCGAGACTTGAACTCGGGTTACTGGATTCAGAGTCCAATGTCCTAACCACTAGACCATGGAACCTTTTTAATATGTTGCTTCCGTAAACGTTATTTGAGTAAAATAAAAAGCGGCAAACGGTAGCATTTTGTTGAATACGATACGTGAGATTGATGCTTCTGAGTTCTAACTCAACGCATGATTCATGAACAAATCATATCTGCTTGCCATTATGCATTTTCTTCACATATTCTCTACGAACAGAGACAAAACAATAAGGAAAACACATCTTGGTCATTCATAACCAAGTTCCTGGAATTGTTCATGTCCTTAAATACTTATGGATTCCACGACATTTTTACCTCATTCCTTAATTAAGAAACAACATGTCCACTCATTTATACGAGAAAAAAATATGTGCTCCATAAATACCACGGTGGACAATTGATGTGGTATACCCTACCAATAAGCTTTTGACAACTAGATATATACATGGACCACACCAGCATCTATAAACACACATGGCTGCACATATATAGAAAATTTTCATGTCCCATATATAACACATATACCTACCTCTCTATATACACACATTATTATGTTGTATTTAATGCACTTAAATCTTTCACAATAAGTATGTTGGAATAAATAATTAAACTTGATTTTGTAGTAGAATTATCTAGATATTAGTATGTATTAAAGTATCTAGATATTTTAAGAGAATTCTCTAGATTATAGATATTTTGTAGAGTTCTCTAGAATTAGGATGTATTAAAATATTTAGATATTTTAGTAGAATTTCCTAGAATGTTAGGAAAATATCTAGATTTTTATGGAGAAAAAATCTAGATATAAAATATTATAGATTCTAGTAGAGAATTCTAGAATATGAAGTGAAGCCCTATAAATAGGGGAGAGTTGTAACATTTTGAACAAGTTGAAGAAGTTGAGAAGTTGTGAAGTTGAGAAAGTTAGAGAAATTGAGTGTTCTTTCCTTCCCCACATCAAAACATCTCCTAAACCATTTCCTACATATTCCACTCATCCTCCTCTCAAATATTTCCTCCAAACTAAATTATTCCTCCAACATATAGCTTATATATTTTCCAACAAAGTGGTACCAGAGCCATAAGTTCCTACCTGTAGTATGGCTAACTTGCCGTCGTTCCAAGTCCCCATGCTCAATAAGAGCAGTTTCGATAATTGGAGTATCAAGATGAAAGCGTTATTAGGAGCCCACGACGTTTGGGAGATCGTGGAGAATGGCTACGAGGAGCCACAAGACGAGACCGATTTATCCCAACAACAAAGGGATAGATTGCGAGATGCGAGAAAGAGAGACAAGAAGGCTCTCTATCTCATCTATCAAGCTCTAGGGGATGACGATTTCGAGAAGATCTCGAGTGCAAGCACCGCCAAAGAAGCGTGGAAGAAGCTCCAAATCTCATGTGTTGGTGCGGAGCGAGTAAAGAAGGTACGCCTCTAAACTTTAAGAGGGGAATTTGAATCTTTACATATGAAAGAGTCCGAATCAATTTCGGATTATTTTTCAAGAGTCTTGGCGGTGTCAAATCAAATGAAAAGAAATGGTGAAAAATTGGAGGATATTAGAATCATGGAGAAAATATTGCGCTCTCTAACCCCTAATTTTGAGCACATAGTAGTTACAATAGAAGAAACAAAAGATTTGGAGGAAATGACCATCGATCACTTATTGGGTTCGCTACAAGCATATGAGGAGAAACAAAAGAAGAAACAAGAAATTGTGGAGCAACTTTTGAAGTTGCAAGTAAGCCCAAAGGAGAAACAAGAAAGCTCGAGCAATGGTGGTGGCCCACAAGGAAGAGGTCGCGGACAAAGACAAGATCGTGGTCGTGGTCGTGGTCGAGGATATGCTCATGGACGTGGACGTGGACGAGGATATTTTTCCAACAATGAAGAAAGAAAGGAGTTCCCAAATATAGGACGAGGAAGGAGCAATCCACAATCGAGGTACGATAAATCTTCAATAGAGTGTTATAATTGTCATAGATATGGGCACTATGCTTCCGAGTGCAGAGAGAAAAAATCAAAAGTTGAAGAGAAGGCCAATTACGTGGAGAATACGAATGAAGAAAATGGATGTGTTCTTCTAGCTTATAAAGGAGAAGCTGGAAGTAAAGATGATATGTGGTACCTCGACACGGGAGCGAGCAATCATATGTGCGGGAACAGGAGCATGTTCGTGGAGCTTGATGAATCAGTAAGTGGTAACGTCTCCTTTGGTGATGAATCTAAAATTCCAGTTAAAGGAAAATGCAAGATTCTAATTCGTTTGAAGAATGGAGCTCATGATTTTATTTCTAACGTATATTACGTGCCCAACATGAGAAACAATATATTGAGTCTTGGACAACTCTTAGAGAAAGGTTATAACATTCACATGAAAGATTATAGCCTTTCAATAAGAGATGGCAAAAATGAATTAATTGCCAAAGTGCATATGTCCAAGAATAGGATGTTTTTATTAAATGTTCAAAATGATGTGGTGAAGTGCCTTCACGCATGTTATAAAGATAAGTCTTGGCTATGGCATCTTCGATTTGGGCACCTGAATTTTGGTAGCTTGAAATTGCTATCAAATAAAGAAATGGTATGAGGATTACCACCCATCGAGCACCCCGATCAACTCTGTGAAGGATGCTTAATTGGGAAGCACTTCAGAAAGTCGTTCCCAAAGGAGTCAAGTTCTAGAGCTCAAAAGCCATTGGAGTTAATCCATGCAGACGTGTGTGGACCAATCAAGCCAAGCTCCCTCGGTAAAAATAATTATTTCCTACTTTTCATTAATGATTTTTCAAGAAAAACGTGGGTATACTTCTTGAAGCAGAAATCAGAAGCATTTGACGCATTCAAGAAGTTCAAGGCTGCCGTCGAGAAAGAAAGCGGTCTACAAATCAAAGCAATGAGGACCGACCGAGGTGGAGAATTCACATCTAGGGAGTTTCAAGAGTTTTGCAAAGAAAACGGAATTCGGCGGCTATTGACGGTCCCAAGATCCCCCCAGCAGAATGGAGTTGCCGAACGAAAGAACAGGACTATCGTCGAGATGACTCGAAGTATGCTGAAGACGAAGAATTTGCCCAAAGAGCTATGGGCAGAAGCAGTGGCGTGCGCCGTATACCTGTCTAACAGGTCTCCAACAAAAAGTGTCTGGGGAATGACTCCTCAAGAAGCTTGGAGCGGGAGAAAACCAGGGATCGCCCACTTGAGAGTGTTCGGGAGCAAAGCCTATGCACACGTACCAGATCAGACGAGGAGCAAACTCGATGACAAAAGCAAGCCATTCATCTTCGTCGGGTACGACTCTAACACTAAAGGCTATAAGTTATATGATCCAACTTCACAGAAAACCATGATTAGCCGAGATGTGGAGTTCGATGAAGAAGGAGTATGGGATTTCGGCTCAGACAATGACTTCACCTTCATACCACCATTTGGAGAGCAAAGAGCAGGTGAGCAGACCGGAGAGGAGCACCAAGAACAAACAACTCCACCTACATCTCCCACATCAGCTGTCAGAGACTCGCCACCATCTTTCTTGAATGAAAGAGCCATAGAACGCACACGAAGTTTGGATGGAGTGTATGACGACACAGAAAGGTTAGAAGATCTCCCTTTACTTTGCCTTTTTGCTGATTGTGAACCAGTTAGCTTTGAAGAAGCTACAACAAGTGAAAATTGGCGAGTCGCAATGGAGGAAGAGATCAAAGCCATCGAGAAGAATGACACGTGGGAGCTGGTGTCACTACCAAAGGGACACAAGGCCATTGGAGTCAAGTGGGTGTATAAAATCAAGAAGAATTCCAATGGTGAAGTTGAAAGATATAAAGCGAGACTCGTCGCAAAAGGATATAGCCAAAGAGCTGGAATCGACTATGACGAGGTATTTGCTCCTGTCGCTCGCTTAGAAACTATTAGGCTAATATTATCTCTTGCAGCCCAGAATAGATGGAAGATTTATCAAATGGATGTAAAGTCGGCTTTCTTGAATGGATTTCTTGATAAAGAAGTCTACATCAAGCAACCTGATGGTTATGTGGTGAAAGGCCAAGAAGACAAAGTGTTGAGGTTGAAGAAAGCCTTGTACGGGCTAAAGCAAGCACCGAGAGTGTGGAATACCAGGATCGACAAATATCTTGAAGATAACGGCTTCACCAAATGCCCACATGAGCACGCGCTCTATGTGAAAAGTAAAGGAAATGATATCTTAATAGTGTGCTTGTATGTGGATGATCTCATTTTTACAGGAAACAATCCAAAAATGTTCGAGGAATTCAAGAAGGCCATGACTAAAGAATTTGAGATGACAGACATCGGGCTGATGGCATACTACCTCGGAGTGGAGGTAAAGCAACGAGAAGATGGAATATTCATCACACAAGAACACTATGCAAAGGAGATCCTGAATAAGTTCAAAATGGAGGATTGCAAACCAATCAATACACCGGTGGAATGCGGGATCAAGCTATCAAAGAACGATAAAGAAGAAAAGGTGGATCCGACGCTATACAAGAGCTTGGTTGGAAGCCTACGGTACTTAACTTGCACAAGGCCAGATATATTGTACGCTACAGGACTCGTAAGTCGCTACATGGAGAATCCAACCACTACCCACTTCAAGGCAGCAAAGAGAATACTCCGATATCTCAAAGGTACGATCGACTATGGCCTATTATATTCAGCTGCTAATGATTATAGACTTGTTGGCTACAGTGATAGTGATTGGGCTGGAGACAATGATGACCGAAAGAGTACAAGTGGATATGCGTTTTACATGGGAGACACTGCCTTCACTTGGATGTCTAAGAAGCAGCCCATTGTCACATTATCAACATGCGAAGCCGAATATGTGGCAGCCACCTTCAGTGTTTGTCATGCAGTATGGCTCAGAAGTTTATTATCGGAGCTCGGGTGGCCACAAAAGGAGCCAACAACTATTTGTGTGGATAACAAGTCGGCGATTGCGCTATCCAAAAATCCAGTGTTCCACAACCGAAGCAAGCACATCGACACCCGCTACCACTACATCAGAGACTGCGTTGCAAATCAGGAGATCCAAGTCGAGTATGTGAAATCGCAAGATCAAGTTGCCGATATTTTCACAAAGCCCCTCAAGTACGAAGACTTTATCAAGATCAGGATGTTGCTCGGAATGACAAATCAAGTTTAAGGGGGGGTGTTGGAATAAATAATTAAACTTGATTTTGTAGTAGAATTATCTAGATATTAGTATGTATTAAAGTATCTAGATATTTTAAGAGAATTCTCTAGATTATAGATATTTTGTAGAGTTCTCTAGAATTAGGATGTATTAAAATATTTAGATATTTTAGTAGAATTTCCTAGAATGTTAGGAAAATATCTAGATTTTTATGGAGAAAAAATCTAGATATAAAATATTATAGATTCTAGTAGAGAATTGTAGAATATGAAGTGAAGCCCTATAAATAGGGGAGAGTTGTAACATTTTGAACAAGTTGAAGAAGTTGAGAAGTTGTGAAGTTGAGAAAGTTTGAGACATTGAGTGTTCTTTCCTTCCCCACATCAAAACATCTCCTAAACCATTTCCTACATATTCCACTCATCCTCCTCTCAAATATTTCCTCCAAACTAAATTATTCCTCCAACATATAGCTTACATATTTTCCAACAAAGTATATATTGTGGAGAAAAATTTACATACGTAATAGGCATCACCTATTTACATTGTGAGAAGTATAATTTTTTTTTGCGCATTGCGTATAGGAGTAACAAAAATTTAATGGCATTGTTTTTTTTCTTATTGCTAGCATTGTGCACAATAAATTATCTATATGTATGATTATACAGTATAATTCTTGTTTTCTTTTTGCATGGCACGTTAATTTGGTAATATTTATATTCTATGCTAAAATATAAAGATAATTAATAAAATTAGAGTGACCAAAAATTATTTTTATTATATTAAAATTTTGTTAGTATACCAAAAAATATTATTATAAACAAAATAGAGTGAACGTTTGTTATAATAAATAGGAATTAAATTTAAAATAAATATAAATTAAATTATTATACTCAAAATCACCAACCATAAAGTTTAATCATATCAACAATATTCGATAGATTGTACATAAAATATTTTCATAAATAAAATAGTTTCAAGAGTTTTGTGATGACTCTAAATTTGGATTATTGTTTATTTATTTATTTCTTTTATTTATGAAAATATTTTATGTTGGCGTACAAAATACTTTCCCACCATTTAAAATTGTGATGTATATATACTTGTGTAAATTTTACTTTACAATCTTATTTAATGGTTTAAATGCATTGAATATAGGGTAATTAATGAGTGTAGGGATGTCAATTCAACCTGAAACCTGTGGGTCGGCCCGAACAACCCGGTAATATGAGCGGGTTAGGGTTGTAATTTTATTACCCGAATACAAAACGGGCTAAACGGGTTGGCCCGAATGGGTTGGCGGGTTAAACGGGTTGGCCCGAACGGGTTGCGGGTCGGCCCGATGGGTTGTGAGTTTTAATTATAAAATATTAAGTTTTAGGGGTTTTTTTATATTTTTGAATCCTCAATCTTCATTCTACACAATCATTAGTCTTATTCAATCTTCATTCTACACTTTTCCACTCGATTCCACAATATCAGCTTTCAAGTTCCATCTCAACTCATTATAGCATCGTCCCATCATCTGCCACTAGTGTCTTACCTGCACCAAAGCCAATTAAGACAAAATTAAGAACTACCCCATCAAAATCTTAATATATTTATCATTTTAATAATGATTCATGTAAGATATGATTTTCAATTTTCATAAAGAATTAGTTACGAACAATGTCATAATAATGACACGAACACAAGCTTTAATTTATATTGTAGTTGATCGAGATGAATGGCTTCTTTTCAAGTATTATTGAAGAAAACTATGAAAATTTGAAGATTTTATATGATTCTAAACTAAAAACAAAAAAAGTATCTAAAATTTAAAATCATTTTATAGAAGAAAATTTTGATACAAGAGATTATTTTCGAAAGCTTTTAGGCCCGAATAGCCCGATGGGTTAGCCCAAAACCCGACGGGTTAGGGTTAGGGTTGAAAATTTATGACCCGAAAAATCCATAACCCGAATGGCCCGCACCCAAATAGCCCGGCAACCCGAGTGGGCTGGCCCGAACCCGAACGGGTTAGCCCGATTGACATCCCTAAGTGTATATATGGATGTTTATGGACATACAAAATTTCTATATATGTGCAGCTATGTGTGTTTATAGGTGGTGGTGTGGTCCATGTATATATCTAGTTGTCAAAAGCTTACTGGTAGGGCATACCACATCAATTGTCCACCGTGGTATGCCTGGAGCACTGAAATTTTTCTCCATTTATACGGACTATGGACTATTTTTATGCGTTTCACCTTATTTTTGTCCTTTTTTCATTTATTTTAAGCTGTAATTTATCAATTCCAAATATAATTAAATACAAAATTCATTGAAGTCTTTAATTACATTTTATTGATCCATTTGTCCAAGATTTAAAAAATCACTTTTAAGATCCATTTTGTCATTTTGGGACGTCCACGATTTAAAAATCCATTTTTTTTTTCATTTTTGGTACGTGGACACCACATTCCATGACTTTTTTCACGCATAATTCATTATAAACAATACTAAAAGTGACACTCACATTCACTAACTTCTTCATTCGTTTTTCTTCGCAGAGTCAAATACTCTAATTTTTTAAAATTCGTACCGAGTTAAAATGAATCTTTAAATCATGGACGGAGGGAGTATCAGAAACTGAGATGTTGTTCAATAAATTTTGTTTGAAATGTAGCGAATTGAGTTTGATGTTTTATACTTATCATACATAGTATAGATCTTCGCGTGGATAACAGTTCAAGGTTTATTATACTCCATATAGTTATACTGCAGGTATTTTTGAACATGTGAATTGGTGCTTATGATGCAACCCTATCGAACTTAATCCTGAATCCTGATTTTGGAGCTCTTCAACACATGCCCTTCATGGTTAGCTTTGAGATGGAGGTTAATCATGTCTATTTGTATATACAAAAAATAACACTCTTGATTTCTATTGGGATTATCCAGCAAACAATTGATCCCATTCTGTCCAATAAACAATTTATCCATGGATTTATGATACTTCAAGATTTTTGATAGAGCACTCTTTGGCTTATTTGTTTTTTTCTCTCTGCAGATAAATTGAGTTCAAGTTTTACAAACCAATATCACCAAAACTTCTCTATTTCTTGGGGGAATGGAGGAATCACTTATTTATAGAATGCCATGACTTTCTTTTATTCCATTGTTATGTAAATTTTCATCACGCACATGCATATGATGCTTCTTTCTTATTAGATAAAATGTAGGCGACTAACCAAAGCATGATTATGGTTTAGTATGCAAGAATCATCAACTTAACATCGATCTACTCAATCTTACCATCTATATATTTGAAATTGATCTAGATAATAAAATCACTCAAAATCTTGCCATAATAAATGGATAGTGATTTGCATTTTCTTAAGTTAAATCATCTTCTAACATTTTTGTGCATCCTAAGTTCTTCATATATATTCTTCAAATTCATTAGTTGGTGGCTTTTCTTCTCCAAGAATTCCAGTATCGGAGCCATCAAACTACCCCCGGGCCCACCCAAATGGCCCATATTCGGCAACCTTCTTCAGTTGGGCCAGCTTCCTCATAGAGATTTAGCGGCCCTATGTGAGAAATATGGACCCCTCGTCTATCTCCGATTGGGTCGGGTCGACGCCATAACGACCAATGATCCCGACATCATCCGTGAGATTCTAAGGCAACAAGACGATGTATTTGCCTCACGACCACGAACCTTGGCAGCGGAGCACCTTGCCTACAATTGTGGAGATGTTGCACTGGCCCCTCTCGGCCCAAAATGGAAACGACTACGACGAATTTGCATGGAAAATTTATTAACTACCAAAAGACTTGAGTCGTTTGCGGGCCACCGATCAGATGAGGCCCAACATCTGGTTAGAAATGTATGGGCCTCGGCCCAATGTGGAAAGGAGGTGAATTTGAGGGAACTCCTAGGTGCTTTCTCGATGAACAACGTGACTAGAATGTTGCTAGGAAAGCAATACTTTGGGGTTGGATCGGATGCCCCACAAGAAGCCACGGAGTTCATGCACATAACGCATGAGCTCTTCAGGCTTCTGGGCCTCATCTATTTGGGTGATTATTTGCCCATTTGGAGGTGGGTCGACCCGTTTGGATGCGAGAAGAAAATGAGGCAAGTCGAGAAAAAAGTTGACGAATTTCATACAAAAATTATAGAACAACATAGGGCAAGTAAGGAAAATCAAGATGATGGCCAAATGGATTTTGTTGATGTCTTGTTGGGTTTGCCCGGTGAAGATGGAAAAGAGCATATGGATGACATAGAGATCAAGGCAGTCATTCAGGTCATTTCAAACATTTTTCATTATATTCATCTATTAATACTATAAATAAAAGTTGTTAAATACTTAGATATGTATTTATTTTAGGACATGATAGCGGCCGCGACCGACACTTCCGCAGTGACAAACGAGTGGGCCATGAGCGAAGTAATCAAGCATCCACATGTTCTCAAACGGGCCCAACAAGAGCTGGACTCAGTCGTCGGCCCAAATCGGATGGTCCAAGAAGCCGACTTGGCCCATCTAAACTACCTACGCTGCATAGTCCGAGAAACATTCCGGATGCACCCGGCCGGCCCGTTTCTGATCCCGCACGAGTCGACCCGGCCCACCACGATAAACGGGTACTACATTCCGGATAGGACACGTGTGTTCATCAACACGCACGGCTTGGGCCGCAACACCGCGATCTGGGGCGACGTGGACCGGTTCGACCCGGAGAGGCACTGGCCGGCTGACGGGAGCCGAGTCGAGATCAGCCACGGAGCCGACTTCAAAATCCTGCCCTTCAGCGCGGGAAAGAGAAAGTGCCCCGGCGCGCCGCTCGGCGTCACGCTCGTGCTCACGGCTCTGGCGCGTCTGCTGCACGCTTTCGATTGGGCCCCGGCTGCGGGCCTCAGGCCCCAAGATATCGATACGAGTGAAGTGTATGGGATGACTATGCCCAAGGCCCGGCCCATGATTGCCGTTGCCCGCCCTAGATTAGCGGCCCATTTGTATCATTGACTTCTTATTATTGCTTATTGTGTTAAATTAACCCCCCTAAATTATGTAGTTTACGACTTTTTTTTTTTTACTTCTAAATTGTGCTTAATCGTAGTATTTTGAATAATTCATTTTAAAAAATGGAAAGAGCAAAAATTTTATTTAAGACTGTGTTGGTAGAGGGAAATTGGTTGAGTAGGTGAGGGATGGGTGAAGTGGCAGTTCAAGTTGAATAGTTTGGGATAAAGTAAATAAATAGTGAATAAATTGAAAAGAGAGAAATATGGGTGGGGGACAGAGAGTGGACCATTTCTTGGTTAATTACTAATTGCATACAACACCATTACTGCGTTTAGTGCTTTACAGGAAAACTCAACTACTTTCCCTCTCTCTTTTTCTTTTGAGCACGAGAAGAATTTGTCGAATCATTTAATTCTGCAGGGCCTGTCGTTTATGGTCTTTTTTAGGTTTGAAATTAATTTGCAAACGACAACATTAATTTTCTACCCCCTATATTTGAAGTCGAATTTACTGCTAGTTAGTAAGCGAAATGAGGTATGATTAGTGTATCCGGATCTTTAATCCTGAGATACTATCATACATATTTTATAAAAGTTTATTTAGTGGAAGTGGAAGAAATTTCACGATATGACAATGAGTTAAGTTATGTGAAAGTTTTTTTTTTTTTTTCGAAAGACAAGTATGATAGATATTGACGCGTTTATATAAGATTAATTACTAGAATTGGCTACAATTAATTAAATAGGATACGACATGGCACATACACACATTTTAGCTGAAAAATTTCGCCTCTGTTGTAACTAATTTGATTACAATTTTGTCATAATTCATTTGATTACTGTACTTTGTTGTATTTTATTGGATTACAATTTTGTTACAATTCATGTAGATTATGGAACAGGGAGTAACATGAACCAGCTGGTTACTGAAGCTACCAGCTGGTTACTGAAGCTACTTGGGACGTGACAGGACAAGTGTAGTGTGTGTGCAGTGTTGCGATATTCAAATAAGGCAGGTTCCCCAGATCCAGCAAGTCCACTAGATCACTTGGTCTGGGAACTCGTAGGTTGTGCGGAATCCCGGTCGTCGGACACACAAGTACTTTCGCTTCAAAAACCCTCAACCACTTTACTAACCTAGTATAGGGAAGTAGGGATCGATCCCACAGAGAAGGATGCGTAAGACTCGTAATCAAGGATTTGGGAGTATTTTTGGTGTTGGCTGCTGCCACGCATTTTCTTGGGTTGAGGAAAATTAAAATTAACTTGACTTGGGAATATTAGAAAGAAACTTAACCTAATAGCTAGACCTAGGAAATAATTCTACGGTGGGACCACATCTAAGAAATAGCAGAGTACGACTGGAAAGTGGCAGAATAACTAACTCTCGTACTACTGACAGTGACATCGTCTTCTACAACCAAATTCGCATAAAACTTTTTGAGAAAATACATAAGCAAATCAAAACAGGGCTACTAACTTGAAATCAAATCTATGAATAAATAATGAAGAACTTAACAGATCTGCATACCTAGACGAAGTGAAATAGAAAACAAAGGAAATTAAACAAGTCTATCAACTACTGTTTCTTTCACACGCCAAAACCAACTTCAGACGCTAAATCCACTCCGGATCCAAGCGTCCGACACGGACTCCAAACAGAAGAAATTCTCCATCATGTCAGATTTACAAATTTAAGCTCCGAACACTCAATCAACCACAGATCTGTCACCAAATTCCACATCAAACACCTCAATAACGAAATAAGCAGATATCGACATAGCAATTTAAGAATTACGCTAACAGCAGAGAGATCTAAGCAAAATAACTTGAAATTAAACAGCTAAACTCAGATCCATGAGCGATAAGCAATTAAACATTATCAACATCAAAGTCGACTCCCAAAAGTGAAGTTCGACGGTGGAAACTAGCAAAAACAGTTGAAATTAAAACAATTGTATCTTCGCCCTCACTAGGACGGTGTTACCAAACTCGAGATCTTCAGAAAGTACCCCCCCTATCACGATTATCCCCAGAATTTTTTCCAAGTGTGTGTGTATGTATGAGCTAAGAAGAGTAAAAACTATATATTCTGCGTTGCATGCTCTTCTCTATATATAGGCGTTTTAGGTGGGCCCAGCGAGGTATTGATAATGACTTTGTTGCCCTCAGCTGTAGACTCCTCTGTCACGCCACTTTTCTTTGTAAATTCTGCTCATTTTCACTCTTTTCTCTCGCTAGACCATCTCCTTCCTTACTTCCTTGATCTAGCGCTTTTCTTCACACACCTGGCTTAGGAAACGTGTTAGACCCAGCAAATTATAACATTTTTTTGCGCATACCGATGCATGAAATTAGCCTTATCAGTTACTTTTAGAATTTAAATTTTTTGATATGCTTTTTTTTCAAAGTGACATTATTATTGCTGAAATTAGGCAAATAACATGGTCTGGATTGGGCATTAGGCTATAACAAAGCCATGCTTTCTCACTAACGCCATAAGGTAAATAAACAAGGGGCTTCTTGGTCTGATGGAATAGAATGGTGGAATGGAATGTGATTTCTACTTTCATTCTATTCATTTGCTTGGTGTGATGGAATGAATAATTGAATGGATGAAATGCAAAATAAATCCAAAGAAATTGACATTTCATTCCAATTTTTATTTTATTCTAACCTCCGTTCCATTCCATCGTAAGGAATATAATATCATAAAAATCATTACAAAACAATGATTACATAAGTACAAGAATTAATATAACGCGCTCGTATTAATTTCTTTTCGTCAACCTGCTGTGCGCTTCTTCATATATGTCTATCATTATTAGAACACAAATTTATAGCACCCATTATTCTCTACACAATTTATCGCCCAACTAAATCCATGAGTAAGTTGATTCTATTGGAAAAAACTGATTTTTTAGTAGGTAGAGTTATTAATTAATTTGGAATTGGTTTTGAGTCGTAAGCCTCTTAATTACTCTATCCAGTCCTATAAAATATTTCTTACTTTTCTTTTTAGGGCATCCACAATGGATGCCTTAGTGGAAGCCCTAGTGAAGGCCCTAGTGGTTGCCACGACAGCATGCCCTATCTTTCTGCAATGGTGGAGCCCTAGTGCATGCCCTATCTCTTATCCACTTTTCATTTCAATTTTAAATTATTGTTTTTTTAATTTGTTTTTAATTACTATAAATTATCAAAATATATTATTTCAAACACCACAAATGCAAAAAAAACAAAAAACTACATTACTTAATAGAAAAGTGGAACTACATCATACTTAGATTAAAAAAAAAAACTACATTAAAACTAAAATACTAAAAAAAAGAAAAAACCAAACTAGTCATCTAAATTCAACTTCTGCGCCAAATTCTTGATCATATTCTTAGTCCTCTGTCGGGCTTCCGGATCGGTTTCTTCACGAAGGCTGTTTTGGGCGTCAAGTATAAACTTATACTCAACCACCTCGCGATAACCTCCGAACTCCTCGATCGCCCTGTCCATGAGCTGAGCAGATGGAGCAGCCGCAGCCTGCGGGGGGGGCGCTGATCCAGACGCGCCCGCCTTCCCCTTCCCTTTGGCCTGGGCTTTGGCAGCCTTGGTACCAATGGGACGTCTAAAAGTAGACGTAGGCGTGCCGGAACTCCCTTCCGGCTCAGCGTTCAGATCCACAGGAGATGGGCCGCTGCTCGTGTAATCGCCAGCGGCGGTGTTCTTCGTCCGCTTCGGAGCCGAGGATCCAACCGGTATCCCTCCGTTGAACTTCCCCTTGTCCTTCAAGATCAGCCAAACATTGTACAGCTTGAACTGCCCGAACTGTTGTTGGTACTCGGACAACGACTTGTTGAGGACATCCTCCATGCTCTCACCGCTAGCTCTTCCGTCCCTGTTCCTGTTGTAGATATAGCAGAAGTTGTTGACGTGGAGCTTGATCCAATCCCAACACTTGCGCAGCTGAACCTTGGTCCGCTTGAACGCCCACTTCGGTTTCACCTCGTTGTAGCGTTCCTCAATGCATCCCACATCCTGGCCGAAGTCTGGTTGTTGGAGGCTATCGAATCCTCCGATACATCGACCCAACACTGAGCCACCTTCAGGTACTCATCCAACTCGTAGTCAGTACGCCCTGTTGCGTACTCCTCGTTCGGCTCATCGTGTGGGAGTGGGCCTGGGACCGATGGCGCCTTTTCTTTCCGCGCCATCTTCTTCCTCCCTTTCTTCGGCGGCGGCCGCACAGGGGCAGGAGGTTGCCCACAACTAGGCTCCATATCCTCAACCCGATACTCCTCGGTGCCGAAGAACGGATCGAACTCAGAGTCGGAGACGAAAGTGGATCCTAAAGACCCAGGCGTCTCAACCCGGTAGTCTTCGTGGCCGGGCCACCGGGCGCCGCGGCCGCCGCTTCCTCCTCCAAACATCGGCATATCGTCGTCGACATTATTCGGGCTCGGGTATTGACTCGGATCCATTGTTGGAAGTGTGGATATTGAGAGAATATAGAAGAGAAAGTGAAAGGTTTGGTGTGTGAAAAGTGAAGAAAATGGAGTATTTATAGTGGTTTAAATTAGGGTTAAATAATTTTAAAAAAAATTATGGCTCGGGCTCGGGCTCGGGCTCGGGATCGGGCGCGACCGAACTATCGGTCGCGCTCGGGCGTGACCGAGGGCTGCAATGGATGCCCGACCACGCCCGAGCCCGATCTCGGCCGATCGGGCGCGCGATCGGGCATCCATTGTGGATGCTCTTAGTAGGTCGCACTAGTGATATTACATTTCTATTTTATTTACTCTCTTGCAATGATATACTAATAATTATATTTTCTCTTTTCATCTAAAACACAAAATAAAATCTCCTAAAATCTTGTATTGTACTGCAAGCGTGACTTCTTTTGTGAGACGGATGGAGTATTAGTATTAATCTTTATACTCCTACTAATTAAAGAGTTTGATACATTGTGAGTGGATAATCGACGTATTTTTTCTAAAATTAATTTTTGGTAAGTAAGAAACGATATGTTAAAGTTATATGGGTTAAGGTTGATCAAACAAAATTACTTCATTCATTTCCTAAAGAGGGAACTTCTTTTTTGATTCACAAACTTTGCCAAAGTATCATTTTAGGTCCGTGAACTTTGAAAATATCATTTGATCAACTATGAGATAATATCATTTGAAGTACTCTTTTACTATTTCTAAGTTTTTCTGGACAAAAATACTCTCAATACCTTAAAGGGTATATATTTTTAATAAACTTATCATATACTCATATTTTTTATAAATATCTTTACAATATATTTTTGACGATTTTTCTAAATATAATTTGACCTTCAATATTATCACTTAATTTTGTGACATGCAAGTTCAATTGCTTCTTCAATTATTTATATTAAAGAATTTTAAAATTGAACATATAACTTTTTTAATAATAAAAAAATTGAATAAAAATTATTTCTTGCATGTCACAAAATTAAGTGATAATATTGAAGGTCAAATTATATTTAGAAAATTCATCAAAAATATATAGTAAAGATATTCATAAAAAAATATGAGTATATTATAAGTTTATTAGAAATATATACCCTTAAAAATATTGAGGGTATTTTAGTTCAAAAAAACATGGAAATAGTAAAAAAGTACTTCAAATGATATTACTCCATAGTTGATGGACCTCAAATGATATTTTCAAAATTCACGGACCTAAAATGATACTTTGGCAAAGTTCGTGGACCAAAAATGATGTTCCCTCTTTCTTAAAAATATAAATTCTCTCTTTTTTTTCTCTTTCCTAAAAATAGAAAATTTTCATTTTTTGGTATGAATATCACAATCCACTAACATTAATTTCACTACTTCCTTGCTCATTCTTTTTTTCATCTTTTATTTTAACAATTTTGCATTAAATTTGTGCTATTTCCATCCAAAGTTTCTACTTTTAGAAAATAGAAAAAGCATACTATATTCTACTCCCTATCAAATGAGCCAAAAAAAGAATACTATATTCTACTCCCTATCAAATGAGCCCATTGTTTTTTACTAATACATCGAACTTGTTAGGCTCACCCTATCAAATGAGCCCATTTTTTTTGGGTCATGCCATAAGAGCATCCACAATAGCGGCTAGCCAATTCGCGTCGCTAGCCGATCGGCTAGCCGAACCATTGAAGCCGGCCAGCCGAGAATCGGCGTGGGCTAGCCGATTAGAGTGCGCTGACCGCCATTATGGCATGCCGATCGGCCCGCGCCAATTTTAATTTTTTTATTTTTAAAAAACCTATATATACACGATTTTAGTTTCATTTTCATTTGCACCACTTGTTTTTAACGAGTTTTCTTTACTCTCTCTAATTTCTGTACAAGAACAACATCTAGCGATGAGTAACGCTCGGTGGTAGCGGTGGTGGTAGCGGTGGTAGCGGTGGGAATACTGAGGAGTACTAACGGCAGATGAACGAGGTTTATGAGGGCTACATGAGCCGCGAACTAGAGCGGTACATGCGAAGGGTCGAACAGCAGGCGGTACCTCGCCTTCCATCGGTTGTCCACCGCCGAGCAATGATTGATCGGGATCACGTAGCTGCACATCAGCGGCTATATGATGACTACTTCGCTCCGGACCCGCGGTTTCCAGCCAACCTTGTTCGAGTCGGCTTTTTAGAATGCGCAGGCAGTTGTTTATGCGTATCGTTGACGCTTTGGAGCGTCGATATATATTTCCGCTTCAGGCACGATGCGGCTGGCAGATCTCGCCACACCCCCTATCAAAAGTGCACGGCGGCAATCGAGCGGTTAACCTACGGAGGTGCGGCAGACATGTGGGATGAGTAGGGCTGGGGAAAAATATCGAAAAAATGATATATCGCTCGTATCGTATTGAAAAATATTGAAGAATTATCGAATTTTTGATATATCATAATTTTCGATACGATAACGATATGAATTTCCTTATATCGTGATATATTGTTTTATATCGAAAATACGATATATATCGAAAATTTCGATATATCTTTTCGATATATATCGATATTTAACGATATATCGAATTTCGGTACGATATATCGAAATATCGATACGATAACGATATGAAATTTTTTTATATAGAAAGTTCGATATATCGAAACTTTCGATACGATAACTGATATGAAATTCTTTCATATCGATATTTTCGATACGATACACGATACAACGTTTTCGATACGATATATCGTATCGACCCACCCCTAGGGATGAGTACCTCCACATCGGTGAGACGACTTCTCTGCAACGTCTGAAGTTTTTCTGTCCGAGCGTGATTCACATTTTCGGTGAGCCAGTACCTTGAAGCCCTACCCCCAAGATTGTCGAGGAATCTCATGCAGATGCACGGGGAGCAGCATGGGTTCCCCGGGATGTTAGGCAACAGCATAGATTGTATGCATTGGGAGTGGAAGAACTGTCCGACTGCCTGGAAGGGGGCCTACACGACCGGCTACAAGTCAAAGAATCCCACGATGATCCTCGAGGCCGTAGCTGATTACCGGCATGGATCCGGCATGCGTATTTTGGGTAGGCGGGTCGAACAACGACCTCAACATCCTCAACTCGTCGCCCCTCTTCAACGAGAAGTGTTAGGGCATCGGTCCGTCGTTATAGTAACGTCTCAAACATGATCTCATTTTCTTTGAGCATAATGTTATTACCCTCCAAATCTTATGAGAGTATTGGAATGTTTGGCTCTCAATAAACATCATAAAATTTGCTGGTGCATAACACATTTGACATATCTCTACGCATTAGTAATAAACTTATTTTATCATTTGGAAGGAACTTATAATATTTGGATACGATAATCACTTAGTACTAACGTATTTAGTCTTAGGACATAAGAGTATCCACTGGCACAATCACGATTCCGCCCAAGGCACAGTCACAAAAATTCTTCCATAGCCACAAAAACTTGTCCAGTCCACTAGGCAACGCCACAACCACAAATCACATTATTTTATCAATTATTGGTATACTTTAATTGGACTGGAACAAAATTAATTGGATAAAAATAAATAGAATGAAATGGAATGGAATGAAATAAATGATTTGGGAATAGATTATTTATAGATAAAGATTATTTTTTAAAAAAAATAAAAAATCCGGAGGCGCGCAGCGCGCCCCCCCCCCCCCCTCCTCGTGCAGATGCGGCTCGCGCCTGTCCTCCTGAGCCAGCTACGACGCCCTCGTCCTCGGCTATAGCACGCAACGGCTTTTTCTATTGTGGACACTCTAAGGGTACTCTTAACCTGACTAACATTAATCAATTTGTGACGCAGTATTGTTTAGTACTTAAATAACGTTATTAATGTGTTAAGTAAAAGAAAAAAGTAAAAAAATAAATAAAAGAATGAACTTTTTAATTTTTAGAAATATGTAATTTAATTGGGTTGTGTAATTTAAGCGATTTTAATTAGAGTGGGTGGGGCATTAAATAAGAAAGTATAGTGAATCTGATGTTAAAGGACGATGTTACATGATTATCAATCCAAATACTATAGAATTTGACTCATAAAACAAGCGCATTCCTCCAAAAAAATCCACAGCTATCCAACACACAGTCACTATTTATACCGCCCACTCTTCCTCCCCGTTCTCCACCCTTTTCAAAATGGACGGAAAACGGGCGCCCCTTTTTGTCTTCATTTTCCTTTCTCTCTCCTCCGCCATTGCTCTTCCCTACCAGAACTTCCTGCTCACCTCCCTTCCCCAACCTCTCTACCAATCCGACTCTTCATCCGACCTACTCCAAACTCTGCCTCTTCACGATTCCGATTTTGCACTCGATCTACACCACGTCGACAATCTCTCTCCTGCGCAGGACTCCACGGCGGAATCTCTCTTCAAACTCCGCCTCCGCCGCGACGCACTCAGGGCCAACTCGCTCTCTCACCTCGCCTCCTCCAACATCTCCGCCAGGAACAGAGGCGCCAACGGCTTCAGCAGCTCGGTCATATCCGGACTCGCGCAGGGAAGCGGCGAGTACTTCACGCGCATCGGCGTCGGAACGCCCGCGAGGTACGTCTACATGGTGCTCGACACCGGCAGCGACGTCGTCTGGATCCAGTGCTCTCCCTGCCGGAAATGCTACCGCCAGTCGGATCCGGTCTTCGATCCCACCAAATCGACTTCTTTCTCTGCCGTTTCCTGCTCCTCGCCGCTCTGCCGCCGCCTCGATTCCCCCGGCTGCAGCAATCGGAGTAAGAAATGCCTCTACCAGGTTTCCTACGGGGACGGATCCTTCACCGTCGGCGAATTCTCTGTCGAAACGCTGACGTTTCGGAAGTCTAGAGTGAAGAACATCGCCCTAGGCTGCGGCCACGACAATGAGGGGCTCTTCGTCGGCGCCGCCGGCTTGCTAGGCCTCGGCCGTGGGAAATTGTCGTTTCCTGCTCAAGCCGGCCGTCGATTCGCTAAAAAATTCTCCTACTGCTTGGTCGACAGAACGGCGTCGTCTAAGCCGTCTTCGATGCTCTTCGGTGCGGCCGCGGTGCCGCGAGCCGCCGTCTTCACTCCGCTGGTGACAAATCCGAAGCTCGACACCTTCTATTACGTTCATTTGAACGGAATTTCCGTCGGCGGCGCACGCGTCCCCGGCATTACGGCGAAGCTTTTCAAAATCGACGCCAGCGGCAACGGCGGCGTGATTGTGGATTCGGGGACTTCGGTGACCCGGCTGACCCGGCCCGCTTACGTTGCCCTAAGGAACGCGTTCCGGAGCGGGGCTTCGAATCTGAAGCGGGCGCCGGAGTTTTCTCTCTTCGATACGTGCTTCGATCTGTCAGGGAAGACGGAGGTGAGGGTGCCGACTGTGGTGCTGCATTTCGCCGGAGCTGACGTGTCGTTGCCGGCGTCGAACTACTTGATTCCGGTGGACAGCGACGGAACGTTCTGCTTTGCGTTTGCGGGTACAACGAGCGGGTTGTCCATAATTGGGAATATCCAGCAGCAGGGTTTCCGGGTCGTATTTGATTTGGCGGCCAATCGGGTCGGCTTCGCTGCTAACACTTGTACCTAGGCAGGGTTTATATTTTCGCTTCCATTTTATATTCAAACAAGGGAATTATTTGCTTGCTAATTTCTAAATTTATTTTTGTTTAGAAAATGGTTTATGATGAAGTTTGAAAAGGGAACAGTGGCACATGTTGTCTGTTGAATTGTGTTTGTCCTATAAATTATTGTCGTAACTTGTGGACTGTGGAGTATCATACATAAATGAGGATGCATTCGTACCAGAAAATTTCCAGTCACATGCGATTTTAAACTGAGGTTTAACTATCACCGCATCATCTAAGCCTCCTTGGAAATCGTTTACCATTCACGATGTAAATATTGAATACCTTTTCAATATAAATTAATTTACTGTATAAGTTATCCATTCAAAATCAAATAGTCAAAATTGAATCACACTAATTAAAATTAGTAAAGCATGAAATCGCTAACTATCGACTTTAATTTAAGTTTAACTGAGTTGATAAGCTACTTGAATCGCTCACTGATTATGATTGTAGATAAGTTTATTGGGTAGTGATAAAATGCAAACTTATATATTGTACAAATTCAAAACTTTTCAATACATCTTCAATACTGTTTCAATACAATATCAACATAGTGTAAAATTTTAAGATTTTAATATCAACACAGTATCAACACAACATCAATCATTAACAACGTTGAACTTCTGTTGGTATTTTTCTGTTGATGCTTTTTTATGATCTATTGACACTTTTCAATGGTCCAGATTATAATTTTGAATTTATATAATATTTAAAGTTTTCATTTGATCACATTCCTATTTGATTAACAGTAATTTTTTAACTATTGTGGCCGCAACCCAAATGATGCCCGCAACTGGAGCCCTAATTAAAGTTATGGTTGTAAAATTTTTGTTTATATATAACCTTCGTAACGTAAACTATTATGCAAAGTTAACTTTTATCAATAGTACTATTTTTTGTGTTCGCTCCTAATTGTGGGAATGTGTCAAAATATAAGTATTGCATATTTATTTAGTTTAGTTATAAGACAAATTAAAATTCAAAATCAAATTCAGTACTATGTAGGAGTACATTTTTGAATGATTGGGTATTACTCCTATGTTTCTTGGCCAAAGCATAGTAGTAATAAATTCGCTTGACTTCTTATAAATGTGATCGTGTCATTTGGCTTGTTGATTAGATGACTGATGTTGGAGTATTACTATTAATCACAATGGGCTTATTAATCAAAAGTTTTGTGTGCAGGTTGATGCTATCAATCTCTAATTTTAACTGAGGTATTTTGTAATCTACTGTTTAATTTAATAGGAGTACTATCTTCTACTACTATGGATCGGGAACTAAATACATTAATCGAATTCATATAGTATTACGAATAATCCAAAATTTCAATTGTTTAAATAGGAGTAGTGATAATATTATTAGCAATAATTCGAATTAATTAATAAATGAAAAGGAAAGTTAGGCACAACGCACGATTGACATATCTGTGGCGTGAATGCCGTTGAGGAGAAATTGAGTTTCTAGCATTTCACATGGTACGGATCAATTCTCTTTTGCTTTTTCAGTTGTAATTTGTTTTATTCATTATTATATTCATTAGAATGTGTAAAAGTGTGCTTTTCTGTCGGTTTGCTCCTAGTATTCCATAGATTCTTTATAAATAACAGAATTAGTAAAATATAATCAAATGATGTACAGTGCAAAAAGTTTTGAAAAAAAAATGGATACTAATGTTTGTCTATTGGATGATTTTAAGAAGAATAAATGGAAATTCTTGTGCTTTACATATTTCTTAAATTGGAATTATAACAAATGTAACTTAACTCTAGTTTGTCTGATTAAAATTACGTGCTTTTTTAATCCTAAATTAGCTTTTAATGTAAGTATATATTTACGATGTTATACAATACGTTAATTTGATTAGTTTCAAGAATTTTTTTTTGCCTAGTCGTATTATTCTTTTCTTGGGTTGAATGAAACCAGCAGCTGGCATACACTTTCGTAGTCTTTCAACGACATTATTTTTTGAAATAATCTCGTTTCTTTAGTTATATGTAATTATGTAAATTAATTTTTTGATTCGATTATTTCGTAATAATAGAAACAATGAGATAGACAAATCGCAGCAATTCAATGATTCTTCAAGTTAGGAGTAATCGATTAAATTAAACAAAAATGCTATATCAAATAATTCATCATGTATAGATTCACGCACGATGCATGTTACATAACGTGCAACAAAAAATGTTTAAAGTCAAGATAAGATGAGTAAGATTTTTGTGCATGTGGCAATGTGGCATGTAATGTAGCATGTGCAAAATCAAACACAGCACTATATCTCAGATAACCCCACATGTTTCTATTGCTTACGCCTGATTAATTATATATTTCCATCACAAGATTTGCCATCAATATAGTAACACATCCATGTCTTTTAATTAAATCATTTGGGTGACTTAGTTGGCGGAATGACTGTGTGAGTATATTCGTTATTTAAATACTAGTATTAAAGTTTGAGATTAATTAATAAAGCTATTACAAGTAGTAATTTTCTTTCGATCAGGTGTCTTGTCTTGTGTCCCAAAATATAAAAGTCAAGCACACAAATGAGAAAAATTTCTCTGAAATTGGACTATGGGCTCTAAAATGAATAATAATGCTATTTGAGAAATCATAAGATAATTGTCAAATTCAATACAAGGTATATGATAGATTGATACGAGATTCGTCAATTCTTAATTAAATGACCAAGGATCAATTCCTACCTTCGGATATGCCTATAAATCAAAACAAAAAATAATTCGCCAGATTTGTTTAATAAAAAAAATATAGTACTCCCTGATTACCAAATTCAAAGGATAAGAGAAAGACAACTGCAAATATTATGGCATCAGATATTTAAGGGTTTAACCTATATAATAGCATTTTAATAATTGGGATTGTATGTAATTAAATTTATAAATTTTATCAAATTCCGGTTCATCCCGTGGAATTAAAAAAAAATTAATATTTTTTATCGGGTCATCTTCCATTGCTTATAGCATCATAATCCAAAATTAAAACCAAATCTACATCCTTAGATTTTAAAATGAGTGGATGAGCTTGAACATTACGAATTTCAATAAATACTAGACAAAATATCAATAAAATGGTAATATCGTCAATATGTTATCATATAATAATTTTCGTGAGTGTTTCTTTATATCAACATAGTGTATTACAAATATCAATAATATGACATAAGAATATCAACACTAGTACAAGAAAATATCAACACATATTTATTGAGATTTTAAAATTGTTTTATTGAGATTTTATATGCATTATATTGAATTTTTTTGATATATTTGTTGATAAAATTCTGGTTATCAACGTTTACAAAAATTAAAATAAAAAATATCAAATTTCATTATCCGAACGTCGTCGGAACATATGCAATTGAGATCTCGTTGGAATCCTTATAAAATTATCTTTAATTTGATATATTTTTTGCGAAAATATAATTTAAATCGAGAGTGTTCCGTAAATTTAAAGTTTTAAGATGATTTTAATGAGAGATAATTAACATTAATACCCCTTATTTTTATTTAATAATTTTCATAATTAAAAATATAATCCATGTGACATTATTTCAACCACTAGATACTAAGATTTGGTCTTAATTTATGATTACTAATTAGATAGCAATTGATCACTCTCTTTTTATCTGTTTGATTTATATATAAAACAATATATTTTTTTGATGCTCAAAATGACCTTGTTTCATTAAAATATATTTTTTCCATCCATTTTCTTATTTTAATTAAACAACATCGTTTTGAGTATTACTCTTTCTTTTAATGCATTTTTTACATATAGCCTGGTTTTTAAATATTGTCACTAGTACAATTTTTCTAAAACTTATAATTTGTGGATTTATAACATCGGTTTATTTTTAGCAAGATTGACAATGACACCACTATCACTATGTATGAAAAAAGTACACGTGAATAAGACATGTAAAATTTTCAAAATTTCAAAATTGAATGACAATGACACGTGAAATGCTAGTCCACGTCAATTATTTTCGTATAGTTTCATGTTCAACTATGTTGCAATTCACATAAATTATGGGTATGACTTCCATGTTTAACATTTAATTATCATCTTGTATACAAAAAACTAAGAATAGCCATTGAGTCATTTTATGCAATTGTTCATATTTGTAAGTTTGTTACAGATAAAACATTTTATTAGCTAAAACATAACCTTATGACATGGTACAACATCTTTGGCAATAAAATAAGACCAATCAAATCTCCTTCCGTGCTCCTATTTTCTCTACATGTATTTTAAGTAAGTGAAGTTTGAAAATTATTGGTAAATTACTAAACTCCAACATGTGAATTTTTTGTAACTCAAAATTTAATCACCACTCACTTTATAGTTTTGGGCCTTTTGGCATAACACCACTAAAATGAGTGTCCTCTCGAAATTGTGGGACTGTCAAATACTAGCCATAATGATTAAATGTATGATATGTTTGAGGTACTTATACAAAAATTTTTTTCTTTTATTTTAAATGGAAAAGACAAGAATATTTAATAAGTTTCGCGACCAATAATACTCTCTCTCTATCTCTCGACCACAACCACACACGATGGTAACTAATTACGAAATCGGAAAATCATATCTTCACTGAGAACGGAACAGGAGCACGAGCACATAACATCAAAAGAGAGGTTGGCACAACGCGTGTCCCATCAAAATTCATCGTGTGACAGTCAAATACAATAAATTTATCATCCAAAACATAGTACAATATGTTTTAATTCGCGACTTAAAGTGAGTATGCTGATATTGAAGTTCAAATTTTTAGACAATGTAATATCGACTGTAATTTATTTTCTCCGCATTTGTTCTTAATAATTGTAGAACATCATTTTACTCCAACAAAAAATTGAATCACTAAAAATATGGAATGGTATGAAAAAGTATTTTGTTCGTCCCAATCAAATTGATATATTTTCTTTTTAGATATGCTATTTAACTGATAAAATAATACTAGTGCATAAAAGAATATAATCTTAGAGAAGAATCTAAGTAGAAACTATAGTTAGAATAGACCACTGCTGTTCTGATTGACCCAATAGAATGCTACCATTAAATTCCATTAATCGCCTTGGCATACGCCTCCAAGTCATATGGTGTCCAAGGACATTCTCGTCAAATGTGTAGCTAAAGAGTGATGAAATTAAAAACCAACGATAAACCGACTTGAAACCCAGATTGGGACGTCGTGATGGCGGAAGATAGGGCTACGGCGGCGGAGGTGGCTTTGACAGAGATAACCGTTGAATCCACGGCGGCGGAGGTGGATCGATCAAATTCGTGGTGCATTGTTCCGACTGCAGCTCCGTTTCGCATCCCAATCCTATGTCTCTCATGAGCAACATTTCTCAGGTACGCTTCGGTTTTAAATGTTATCAGTAATTTCCGGTTTGTTTCTGTTGTGATGTAGAAATGGTGTCCTCGTGTTTGGAATAGATTTTCGAGTTCTTCGGTAAGACTTTATTGATTTAGAGTTTGGGCAATTAGCGGAATGTATAAATAGTATATTGGTGGTTATTTCGGCATCGATTTCATTACGTCCTGTTTAGCTGTAAGCCTGTAATCAGCTCACATGATCTTTGTTTACTCAAATTTGGTATATCCAGATATAATTGATTGCCGCTTTTTATTTTATGCTAGAACAATTGGTTAATTTGCTCATGAATGCTTATGTTTGTGACAATGTTTCCGTTTTTGTTACTCCACTTTTTTAGAAAATGCTTATCTCAGAACATCTGTATGATATTCTGTAGCTGCACACCTCAGTTTTGTATATTATCTTCATTTTCTGTATATTCATTATTGATAAATATGTTTATAACTTTATTTGATGAACTATCTGTTATAGGTATGGTATCTTTCACTTCTCAGTTCTCATAATAGATGAGCTTTTCAAGAAGTCGGCTTGTTGAGTACTTGGATCCATTCCTTAGTATTATTGGTTTTGGAAGAAAGTAGAAACCATCCGCCTCCTGCTTCTGTTGAATAATCTCTTCATTTCTTAAAGGCAATTGAGTTCTGTGAGAAGTGGAGTGGTTTGTTTGGAATTCATTATTGACATCTTGGATTAGGTTACGACTATCTCAAGTATGCATACCCTTCGTTTCCAGTTTCCTAACCTGCAAGCTAATTCAGCATGCATACAAGTTACAACAAGTGAGGAGGGAGAGGGAAATGAGAACAAGAGATATCTCGGAAGAGATATGAATCTTTGGAAGCAAAAATAAAAGAGGAGATACATACCAGTATTGATGAAATTGACTTGAGTGTTTACGAATTAATAGGATGAAGGATGATGGCATGCAGTTTGATCCTGTATATGATGAGAAATGGAAGAAATTTGTAACTCAGAACTACAACAGATCCAGCTTGTTTCTTTGAAAGAGGGGAAATAATCATAGAAGATAGTTCAAATGAAGTTGTTATCACTGCTTTGAGGAACCCTATAAGGCTAACCATCTTGCTGCAGTGCAGGAGTGGATTTCTGTTCTTATAAGAGTGGAGTGGCCGATCTCCCTTTCGGGGTTCTGCTTTGAAAAATATAATAGATATAAGAAATCTCGATGCAAAAAGAGCTATAAATTTGTCGAATGTAACTGAGAAAAGAAATGCTTGAAGCAGTGAAAGTAACAGTCACAAAGATCCTGTATGAAGTGAGCTTTTGGCTGAAGCTACAGTTCTTAACTGGGAATCTTCCCGGATCGTTGGGGACCAAATGAGGATGTCTTGGCTTAACA
Source organism: Salvia hispanica (assembly GCF_023119035.1). NCBI lineage: Eukaryota > Viridiplantae > Streptophyta > Magnoliopsida > Lamiales > Lamiaceae > Salvia > Salvia hispanica. The sequence goes on along the minus strand of NC_062968.1, from coordinate 34,206,934 downwards.
AAAAGGGGACTGAATGTTGAAATTCACTGGGGTAGGGTCGACCAGGATGCATGCAGTTATACAAGCTGAGAAAATTGCAGAACTGAACATGTAGGCATCCATGTGTGAAGAAAAGGCTCTCAAAATCCAACCATGTAGAGCTCCTTTGAAGAATGATGCACTTTGTCAAAGAAAAGATTCGAAAGTTTGCCCATTTCATGGACCCATCATCCCTTGAGATGATGGAGGAAATCCAATCAACCGAAGAGACTGTCAGCCAAAACCAACCAGAAGAATCTAGTTCAATGCCGAGAGTAATGTGTTGCACCAGCTACTGAAGCAAGCTGTAAAGAATATTCGAGGGAGGGACAGAGAGGACTAAAAACTGGGAGAAGTAGACAAGCAGGTCTCAAGCGAGCACAGTGAAGCTATGCTCTGAGTCCGAGGTGCAGCAATTGCTTCTTCAACATCCTATTATGTAAAGGAAGGTACAAACGCTCACACCAATGCTGAAAAAGAAAGAAACTTATAAAGACAGTTTAGCTCAAAGGTTATTGAACACTAATGCCAGAGATTCTGCTATCCGACAGTTGACAATAGCAGAAGAGGGCATTTCCTAACAATGGTAGAATTAGAATATACCCAAAATTTCAAAGCAGCTCTTCTCGAGGTACACTTATGTTTTGGTTCATTAGGTGAATTGTAATAGTTAGATTTGGATAGTTTCACTGTGGTTATTGTCTGTGCCTCAGTTTTGCAGCCTTGTTTTTAGTTTTCACCGAACTTTTTAAAGCTCTGTATGATCTGTGGTTTGTTAGAGAATGAAAAATAAAATAGGCGTCTCTTGTCCTGCTAAAGCCAAGCCATTGCCTCTCTCCTAATAACGAACAGTTTGTCGTTCTCTCACTGCAGGTAACTATATACTATTAATATATCTGACTTCAAAATTATTCATGATGTTATAGTATATTATATAAATGCAATAATTTGGATAGATTCAACTGATTTTGACAGGAAATCTGGCGAGCATTGAGGAAAATGTCAATCATTGAAGACTAAGAGAAGCCGGCAACAACAACTAATACTCTCTGTCAATGATACTACAATAGTAGGTATTGATTATTTTTGCATAAACACGAAAATTTTGTAAGGGTAAAAAGAGGGGGTCCCCTCTCCTCCCATCCCAAGTTTCACTAATTAGTGTATTGAAAGAAGAGTGAATAAACACAGGCCACATGGCTTAAAGGGCATAAAGAATAATGGAAATCTTGACGGGAGGAGTAAGGAATTGTTGTCTAACCAATCAAACAAGCCAAAGATGCTTCATAAATCTTTGGGTCACTCTAGTGCTCCTTTTTACTTTTTTTTTTTTTTTTTTTGTCTTGCTTTTGAAATTAATATTGATTTTAAGTAATTTGTAATAGCGATGCTTTTGCTTTTATGCCACTATATCTCCAAATGTAACACCTTCGACAATCATTGCTAATAATTATTGGCATAACCCAATCTGCTGGCAAAAATCCAAGCAACTTTTCAAACACGCTATTTCTTTTGTAGAGTATAATGAATTATGGCCGTTTAGTTATGCACTACCACTGTTATTCGCAATCATCCATATAAGAAAATTTATCATAGTACTAGTATATTTTAATCAAATGAGCAATGTATTTCACGATAACTATAGATAGCAAAACTGATTTGGGATAATATTTTCATATGATTGTAAGTTTTAAGTTTTACTCCGTATAAACTTATACATGATCCACACTTATCTTTTTCCTTAACTTTACCACTAGTCTCATCTCTTTTTAGTTGTGCATATTTATAGATCCTAAGTAAATCAGTAGTAATATGCAAATAATAGAAAAACATGAATATCAATAAAAAAATTTATAAAATTATAGTATAATTAAAATGATCTAATTGCATAATTATTTGTAATCTCCTTGGATTTTCTATGTGAATAGATAAACCCACTACTTTTGATGGTTATTTTAACAATGCAAAATATGAAAAATTGAAAATGCGTATACATCGGGCTAGACAGTCAATAAGGGCTAATGTGTAAAATTAACACACAAACCAAACAGCTAGTAATACCAAGATAGATTATTTTATCATAGCAAAACACGGAGCGTCCTTATTGACTCTCACATGCTTCACTCGTCCATCGGGACTTCAAGTTGAGCCCGGAAATGAAGACAGAGGCTCCACATGCCCTAACATAATTTATAGTGCTCCGGGCATGGAAGAACATCCTTAGCATCTGACATGCATATTTAATTAGGTCCATGCCATTTCAAATTTCAAATATTTTACAATGAAGCCTGCATTTATGAGCTCTCAACCTTATTTTTGTCCCAATTTGATTCCACATCAAGAAAGAAACAGGACATAATCCACCCTTTTGAGTCTTATCCAAGAGGACCTTCTATATCATAGCATATTCATAGATGTGATCAATAAATGTGAATTTGTTTATAGTTGTATATTTATTATTTTAGATATTTCAAATTTTCCGAGTAAACTCAATTCGTATATAGTACTCCTCTAGTATAATAAATTGGCACAAGAATTCTTAGTAGGTTGGTTGTATAATTATTCATCCACCAACTATATACCAAGTGCCAAGTGGGTATTATATTAAGAAAAATAATTTTCTGCTCATGTATTTGCAAACATTAAGCCAATGTAGTAGGTAATTATAATATGGATACACAACATGAAATAATACTCCTACTAATAATTGCAATAACATTGAGATAACTTTCCCTATCTGAATTGCCATATGAAAAAACCAGATTTTCATGTGTTTTTTTTTAAAAAAAAATCAATAAATATTATGGCAAGATGTAAATTGACATCTCTCTGTCAAATACACACACAAACAAGGAGAAAACAAATTTAAAAAGAAAAGAGAGCTCTCCATCAAGAAAAGCGCCTCCATTTGAGGCTCCTCCAATTTTCTTTTGTAACCCTTCCAAAATCTCCACTATTAGAATTCTGAGAAATCCCCAAATTCAAAATATCGCCATTCCTCGCACTCTCCAGAAATGATCAGCCGTTTGATCTGAGCAAAGAAGTAAACAATTGCGAGAATGGAATCCAGCATTGAATGCGTAACTGACGGATTAATGGACGAAGATGAGATCTCTTCTCAGTTTTCGTCTTCGAAGTCGTCTCACACTAATATCAACACCAATAATCTGAATGGGATGGTTATTAATCCGGCCACGAGTGTTCACGAGCTTCTAGAATGCCCTGTTTGCACCAATTCTATGTACCCTCCAATCCATCAGGTTTCTCTCTCTTCTCTTGCCGTCTTCTTTTGAAGATTCAATTATATCTTGATATTTTTGGGAAATGGGTTTTTAGTTACCGTTGTGATGGGTTTATATGCTTGAAGGTTGAATCTTTCTGATTGTTTTATCTGTTGAATTTGTTTTTGTTGGGATCGTGTTGATTGATGGAAGTTTGTAGAAATTGCTGGTGGAATCTGATTCTTCTTTCCTATCCTCTGCTCGAACAGCTTTTAATTTGGGATAAATTTATGAATGAGTTGGTAGGGTTCGCCGATTATTTATTTATTATTGTTTCATTATTATTTTTTTACTATTTTAGGTTTCACCGATTTTGTCCAATTTCTGCAAAAAAATAGCAAATTTATCGCAATATTTCAAAAACTTGTTATTTTGATGAACCTTGTCTACCTTGATCCTGTTTGGGAATATACAAAAAGTATAGGTTTAAACCCTGGGAAATTTCTTTCTGGTTTGCCAAAATCTGTTTGTTTCCCTTTCTGCATTAGAGTATTGGACCTAGAAGAAACAGATTGAGCGAAATCGATCAAAGCTTGTTCAGGGCTTCCCACTCGACTTGAGTCACATCATAAAATTGTGTTTGCTGTAATAAAACACTGGCAGGAGATTTACAGGGATGAAACTTGACTATATTCATGTTTTTTGCATTAGCATTTGACCTTCAAGCTGCTGATGTGAAATTTTTAGATGAGAATTTAGTTGATTGGTTGGGCCTTTGTAGACATCCTTTCTAAATACTACTACTAGATTGCCTTCAAATGAATTGATCTTGTAGTTATAGTGTGTTATGCTGATTATACTTAGTTGTTTGTTTGTCCTAATGCAAAGACGTTTCCTGCAGTGTCACAACGGTCATACCATATGTTCGACATGTAAAGTAAGGGTCCATAACAAATGTCCGACTTGTAGGCATGAGCTTGGTGATATAAGATGTTTAGCACTAGAAAAAGTTGCTGAATCACTTGAACTTCCTTGCAAGTATTCCACCCTTGGATGCCCCGAGATCTTTCCTTATTATAGTAAGTTGAAACACGAGGCTGCCTGTAATTTTAGGCCTTACACCTGCCCATATGCTGGATCAGAGTGCTCCGTCGTTGGGGATATTCCTTACCTAGTTGCTCACTTACGTGACGATCACAAAGTGGACATGCATTCTGGATGCACATTCAATCATCGCTATGTTAAATCAAATCCTCGGGATGTAGAGAATGCCACATGGATGCTGACTGTAAGTATTTCTCTACAATTATTGTTTCCTAATAATCACTTCTTGTTTCTTTAATATTTAAATGAGTCTTTGAGCTCGGTTACTGCACGATAATGGCAATTTGCAGATTACAATTCTTGTATTAGCATATCAAGTAGGGCTTATCAAGAAAGTTGTGATTGAATATGCTGGTGAACCACTCGTTTTAAGTCTAGATCAATAACATTTGTGGAACTTTGGATTCATTTAAATTCCATCCTTCACCAGTAGAACCCTAGGATATTTTGTTCTGATTACTTATCAAGAAAGTTGCATTAGAAGAATGCTAGTTTACTCGATTGAAGTCTAGATCCCTGATGAAAACCTTGTTGATTTTCCAACGCAGGTATTCCATTGTTTTGGCCAATATTTTTGCCTGCATTTCGAAGCTTTCCAACTGGGCATGGCTCCTGTCTACATGGCTTTTCTTCGATTCATGGGAGACGAGATGGATGCCCGGAACTACAGCTACAGTTTAGAGGTTGGGGGAAACGGCCGGAAGCTTATATGGGAGGGCACCCCTCGGAGCATCAGAGACAGTCACCGGAAGGTTAGGGACAGCCATGATGGCCTAATCATACAACGGAATATGGCTCTCTTCTTCTCAGGAGGGGACAGGAAAGAACTTAAGCTTCGTGTGACGGGGCGAATATGGAAGGAACAACAGAACCCAGATGGTGGAGCTTGCATACCCAACTTCTGCAGCTAATGCTGCTTCAATTGTTGTTGTTTTTGGGTTGTTTTCTTCCCTTTTCAGAAAGATGTAACTTCAAATCTAAAAAATGTGTTGCTATATCACAAGGGTATGTTATGACAATTTCTTAAAATGTAGTTTGTGTTTGCATTAAATCCAATACCATTAGATTGTATTATGAGTTATATATACTGCACCCAAGTGTTTGAATAGAAAAACTGAATTGCTAAACAACAACATATAAAACCAAAGCTATTCAGTTCATTTTTTTTCTACACTTGTATTGCTATATTTTCATTTTTGTATCCATATAAGTTAATTCAAACGTAAATGACACTTTCCGGAATATGTAAGTAAAATTGCACATACTAAAAAACATTTAAAATTTTACTGTAAAAAACATTTAAAATACTCAAGTTAATAGAAAAAAATGTGATTTTTAGAATTTAAATTGTGTAAAATAAGTTACTGTAAAATCGTTGTCGCCGGCCGTGGGTTTAGGCATCGAAACCGTTAAACCCTCTCTCTTCATCTTCTCTGTCTCTCTCTGCTCCTGAGGAAATAGTTGATGCTCATGGAGTTTCCAAGCTCCAGAATATCCACAAATCTTCAAATTTCTGCACCAATTTCCTTCCTCACACGGAAAGGCACGAGATATCGTTCAACTCTGACCATACCTAACTCCAAGAGATTCCCTTTGCAACTACCGCTTTCTACAAATGTATTTCGCACAATTCCGTCGAGAAACTTCCGGATTTCAGCTCATTTCGGCAGAGCTTCTAGCCGCCAGAATTATCTGAGGAAGAAACTCACCAAACAACACAAGCAGCATCAGGTGAGTAAACACCTTCATAAATTCAATACGCATGACTCCAATTTTGAAAGTTCTAGTGAAATAACCTTGAATCTCGAGGGTGGTAGTGGCGTTAGTGACGAACCGCTTGATGCTTACGGTGAAGATAGAAAGAATGTTGATGATAAGTTAAGTCAGAATGAGGGTGTGATAGAATTGGGAAAGGATTTTAGGAAAAAGAATATAGGGGAATCTATCATGTGGAACAAATTGGAGGGTTGGGTTGAGCAGTATAAGAAGGACTCCCAATTTTGGGGCATTGGAACTGGTCCTATATTTTCTGTATTTCAGGATGCTGAAGGTAAGGTAGAGAGGGTAGTGGTGAATGAAGATGAGATTTTGAGGCGAAGTCAGGTTGATCCTCAGTTGGATAATGAAGATGAGGTCTTGGCTGAAGTTGATTTTAAGATATCTTTTGCAAAAGACTTGGCAAGAGAGATGGAGGAGGGGAGTAATGTTATTCCTAAGAATAGTTCAGTGGCTAAGTTTGTGCAATCTGGTGCTGAGGAATCGCGTTTTGTGGAAGCAGTTCGCAGTGTTGCAGTGAAGCCAGTTTCATTTCCTAGTATGTCAAAGGTTGGGGTGTTAGTATTATGTGGCTTATCTGTGGTTTGGGCAATTAGGGGGCTATTCACTGTTGGCAAGGATAGTAAAGGTGAATACACAGCTTTTGAGAAGGAGATGCTGCGGAGGAAAATGAAAGCAAGAGCGAAAGAAGAGAAGATGGTGAAAGGTAGTGTGGAAGTAATGCAGGTGCCCATAGAGCCTAAAGGCGTGTCGTTCAAGAGGCCTCAACTTGATAAAGAAGAACTTGTCAACAGCATTATTAAGGCAAAGGGGTCAAATAATCAACTGGGGATAGTGGACCAAACTTCTGAAAATGAACTTCAAGGCAAAATTGAAGAAATCAGGGCAATGGCACGGCATGCACGGGAAACTGAGAGAAGAGATGCTCTGCAAAAGTCTAATGCAACTTCAGAAAATGAACTTCCTAGGGAGGAGGAGGTATCTGTTGAAGATATTGATGAAAGGAGAGAACATGTGTCCATCACTGACACTGACACAGACGATGTTATTGAACTGTCCATCAATGGAGCTTCAGATGATAAATGTGAGACAGAGCTCCATACCATCACCCCTAATGGAAGCTTGAAATCAGAAGTGAGCTATGAGAAAGAGGTTTCAGCATCCTCAAACTTGACTGATGCCAATGTACATTCTGATGGTTCAGACCAATATAAAAATTCTCCCCCAAAAAAACTAAGAATCATAAAATCTGCCAAGGAAGCAAGGGAGTACCTTTCGAGGAAGCATCAAACACCAGTAAGGAACCAAAAAGATGATGTTGGAAACAACGAACACGCGGATATTTCTAGTCTGGTACCCACTGCAAATGTGGCATCTGGTAACACAAGCCCAGTAATGGATTTAACTGAAAAAGTACATGATCCTACCCCTACAAGTGGAATAGATGAATTTTCGTATCCATCTGAAGATTGCAGCCTGGGTAGTGAAACTCCACAAGGAAATGCGGATAGCCTAAATCATTCAGAAACATCCAGAATATACTCAGATCATGATGTTAATATCTCTAAGAAAGTTGCTGGGGTACCCGTAGATGACATCCCCAACGCAAAAGATACAAATATTGGGACTCTCTGGACTTGTAATAGCGCAAGTGATACATCGTCTTTTCTGGGGGGCATACAAAAATCTAAAGTTGATGCACCTGGCAAGCCCCAGACAGAAAAAGTGCCTACTCAGCTCAGGAACCATAAATCTGAAGATACTGCAAATAATGGAACATCAGTAGGTCTTCAAGAGTTTGTATGTGCTACTTCTGATGAAGTTAATGATAATGAGCTAGCTCCATTAGTAAGTAAGGAAAACTGGATGGAGAAGAATTTCCACGAATTTGAGCCCATTGTGGACAAGATTGGAGCTGGCTTCAGAGATAGTTATCAGCTTGCAAAGGAGAAAGCAAGTCAAGGATTGGGTTCAGAAACTGATTTGACGCAGCTTAAGTCAGATGATGTTGAAAGTGAACTTGAATGGATGAAGGATGAAAGGCTTAGGGAGATTGTTTTCAAAGTAAGAGATAATGAGCTATCAGGAAGAGATCCATTTCATCTTATGGATGAAGAAGATAAGCTCGCCTTCTTTAATGGCCTTGACAAGAAAGTCGAACAAGAGAACAGAAAGCTGCTGAAGTTGCACGAATATCTTCATTCAAACATAGAAAACCTTGATTATGGAGCAGGTAAATGGCATCTCTTATGCACCTTTCTTGAAAATATGAAACAGATCAATTAAAATCTAGCTCTATATATCTATTTTATGGCTTTGTTTGCTCTTTATTCAATATGGGTTCAAAAATATATTTGATTATCCATTTAAATTTAAGAAATACTACTAATTGCTTGCTTAAGATGGGTCATGAGCATGTTGATATAGTTGGTGGGAGAGAATCGTCTTGTGCATTAGTCTTATTTGAACTGCCAAACATGTTGCAAGTATTTTCAACAAGTATTGCAACATGCATCTCTTTTATACCATAGTACTCCATTAATTAATTACTGATTTTAAGTTTATCAATCCCGACATCCTTTCCTTTGTGATATTCTCGATATATGTCTTTGACCCCTTGAGTTTCTTTGTTAACCTCTCTTTCTTTCGCTTGTTTCGATTTTGTTATTGTTCCTGCTTTATTTTCTTTTCTAAATTTTGAGCTATATATATTTAAGCCTGGATTCGATGTTATAAAAAGCCCTTCTTCTTATAGTTCAGTAACAGAGGATAAATCATCCTAAGTTAATTTAAGAAGATGCTTTAGAGAGCAAGCAATGTTAATTTTGTTTTAGTGATGTGAGCTGAGTTGAGCCTATTTGATAAGGCATCTAATTTTTTCAATTTGATTAAGTTAGCTGTAGGAACTACCGATCCACATACTCTTCTTCCTATCTAGTTCTTAAAACAATTTGTTATTTGATTTTATCATTATTTCTACTTGAATACCAGAGACATCTTGTCTGGTTGTTGCCATTTTTTGTAGTAGAGAAGTTTTGGGTGTTGCTGTTTCTTGTGTAACTCTATAAGAAATGAGGGTATCTTTCCCTGTAATCATGTTAAAATGGCTTCGAAAATTTTCATGGTCTTGCAAATGTTTTATCTTAGAATTAATCGACTAGAAACAAATTAGACTAAAAAACTCCCAACAGCATTTCTCCACCATATTAATGATTCCAAATATTCTATGGGACTTTACTTGGCAAGTGATAGTTCAAGTGGAGATATTACGTGTTGTGGAAGATATTAGTTGATGATTTGTATTTTTACAACAGATGGCATTAGCGTGTATGATCCGCCGGAGAAAGTAATACCTCGGTGGAAAGTCCCACCTGCAGAGAGGAACCCTGAGTTCCTCAACAACTTTGTGGAACAAAGAAAGGAACTTGTTTCTGAAGGCCTTAAAAGCTCGTTTCTCTCGAGGAAAATTGCAAAAGAAGATGTTAATACATCAGAAAAACTATCTTCCCTCGAGAATAGTGCTGTGGCTGCAAATGACTCTGATCCAAGGGCAGAAGTAAAGAAAGATATTTCAGTGTCTTCAAAGACTGTAATAGAAGGTAGTGATGGTTCTATTAGGGCAGGCAAAAAACAGGGAAAGGAGTTCTGGCAGCACACAAAGAAATGGTCTGAAGGTTTTCTTGAGTCTTATAATGCTGAATCAGACCCGGAAGCCAAAGCTGTAATGAGAGACATAGGGAAAGATTTGGACCGATGGATCACCGAGAAAGAAATAAAGGAAGCAGCTGAGCTAATGGACAAACTCCCTGAAAAAGGATTCATTAAACAGAAACTCAATAAGGTGAGAAGGGAAATGGAACTTTACGGGCCCCAAGCTGTTGTGAGCAAGTATCGTGAATATGCTGAAGAAAAGGAAGAAGATTACCTGTGGTGGCTAGATCTTCCCCATGTTCTGGTGCGCATTCTATTCGTATCTTTGTGATTTATTCAAATGTTTTGAGCAGGTGTCATTCTGTTGCGTCTGATGGTATCGCACGTTCTGTAAAATTTTCTTGCTGTGGCGGCTATGTCCCTAAACAATATCTTTTCCTTGTTTGAATTATGTTGTCAGTGCATTGAGTTGTACACTGTTGAGGATGGGGAGGAGAGAGCTGGTTTCTATTCATTGGAGATGGCTGCTGATCTAGAGCTGGATCCTAAGCCATATCATGTTATTGCTTTCGAGGATGCTGGTGACTGCAAGAATCTTTGCTATATCATACAAGCTAAGATGGAAATGCTAGGAAATGGAAATGCTTTCGTCGTTGCTAGACCACCCAAGGTAATCCATAACTTTGATGCATGGTGCTGCATATGTCTCTTGATCATATTGTGCTTTTGGCAATACCCTTGTTCATAAAAGGAACATATGCGTGGATTTCATAACGTTTGACCTGTCTTTGTAGGATGCTTACCGAGAAGCCAAAGCAAACGGGTTCAGTGTGAGTGTCATCAAGAAAGGGCAATTGCAGCTGAACGTGGACCAGACGTTGGAAGAAGTGGAAGAGTCGATAGCAGAGATAGGAAGCAAGATATACCATGATAGCATCACGAAGGAGCGGTCCGTAGATGTGAACGGATTGATGAAGGGGGTGTTCGGCATCACCAAACCTACTACCAAGAGGTATAGTATCTTTTATTCTACAGAGTAGTAGTAAGGACTATAATTTTCTGTTTTTCAATTGAAAACGTATCTGCATTGCCTTGGTTGCAGGAAGAAATCGAAAAGAAAATCAAGGAGGCAAATCAAGCCTTGAAAACGCATGTATTACACTGATGACCCACAAATTAAACTTATTAATGCAGAATGTTGATAGAAAAAAGTGAAATGGCGCTTAGCAATAGAAATATTAATATTAATATTAATGATATGAACATCTATTTTTTTTAATACATTCCCCTTTGGGAAAAGAGAAACAAGCAGAATAAAAAAGGTGACGTCAGCAGCGGACGCCCTGAACCGTGCCGCGCGTGACCTCAATCGTGACCCCGCATTTCACCTTGCTCTCCACTCGGTGCATGAACACCCGCAGCACGCGAACCCTCCCCACCAGCTTCATCCGCGTCTCAATCACCATCGTGTCCGCTTCAACGGCGCCGATCGCCGCCCTCGACGGCAGCGCCAGCGGGTACTTCTGCAAATCGAACTTCGCCGACATCTTCTGCCTGCCGCGGCCGCCGATTCTCCCCGCCGGGATGAAGACGGTGCCGACCGGCTCGCCGGAGTAGACGAGCTGCAGCGAGCTGTCGTAGTGCGAGAACTCGTCGCGGTTGGGGTTGGTGACGGTGACGAATTGGAAGAACTCGAAGTTGACGGTGCCGTTGGCGACGGAGAATGTCGGGAACTGGACGGCGTTCACGGCGATCAGCGGAGGCTTCGGCTTGAAGAGGAAGAAGTAGACGGCGACGGATGCGGCGGCGATTGCCAGCAGAAACACCGTGGCGACGGCGCACGATGCTAGGTTAGTACGGCCGCTCCTCGATTTGGTAGTGTAATCGTAAGGGTTGCGATTATTGTTATTAGATCTGTGATGGATTTGAGGTTCATTCATCTCTCCAGAAGTGAAGAGAGAGAAAGAGGAAGGGAGAGAAAAAAGAGATTGTTACTTACTTTGCTAGGTGGTTTTGGAATCAAGTATTTTATGTTTAATGCAATTACTTTTTATCTAAGAAAAAAAAGAAAGCAATGATAGGGTTTGGGTATGGCCACATCGTTACTTTATTTGAGAATCTTGAATTTCTATGCGAGTTTTTCCGGTGAAAGGGTTTCTTTTGCGGCGGTGATAGTGGCGGAGATGCTGGTTCATAATGACCCGTGTGTAAGTGTGAAGTGAGGTCTCATTGCGATTTAAGTCTTTTTTCGTTAGAATAAACCAATAAGGTTTGGTAACAAGTTGAATCTTTGTCACGTGATTACTTTAACATAATATGACATGGATCCAAATTGATTGTAGGATCGTTTTTAACCACCACTATCTTGATAAGTTCGCATAAATTTTGTAAATTTTGGGAGGTAGTAGTTGGGTTTTTTATCTTTAATAGGGTAGCTTGTGTTTTGATATTTATTGTTCAAGTTGGATCTATATATTTTAGGACTTTGCTTTCGTTGCAACCTAAGATAGGATTATAAATGTTTGCTGTATATGTTAATTAAAGGAATGGAACGTGCATATTCTAAAATTGTTTCTTTATGTAGAGATATTATGTCTCCTCTTCTACATTTGCTTCTTCGACGATATGGTTTGTCTCATCACTTCATTTTAATTATTACTAGTATTTAATTTCATACACAATGAACTAGTAGGAGCCCTGCCCACCAACATCATTTTGAGCCATCCTTGATCCGCCCATGCATCAACATTGTGTACGAATAGTAGTCAAATTTCTTAATTTACACCCCAATTAAGTACGACTAAGTTGAATCGTGTTCCGTTTCAAAATTTGCTAACTAAGTTAGTCATTTTCTTTTTTGGCAAAAAAAAATAAAAAAAATAGAATAAAGTAAAGTAGGAGATGAAATAAAATAAAAGTGATTAGATGTTTATTTCTCCAAAAAAAAGTGACTCAATTTAGTTGGGACATCTCAAACGAACATGACTCAGTGTCAATTTACAGCAATAAAACCTATATATTTTTATTCATTAGTAAGGCAAACATTGGAGATGGGAAGAGTATTATTTACTTTGAGAAGAGGAACTTAAATGCAGTGCAGAGAATACTGTTTTCTCATTCAGCCTAAGTGAATACTGATTATACTCCTACTATTTTTCAAAAATAAATATGCTTAAGAACATAGGCTTTCTAACATATGTAGTAGAAAATGATGCTCCTAAAATGCTAATCTTCAATAACATCCATCCACGACTATCGGCAGCCTTCTACCCTTGTCGACTTCACTATGACACATTGACACTATGTTACCATCACAAATGAAAGGAGTTTCTACTATCACAAGAAATAGATAAATTTGAGTGTGTATTTTCCATTGATGATTTTAGTCAGCCCAGTTTAGGAATGTACAAAACAGTACTCATAATACATCAATATGATGAAGCAGACAAGTGGAATCTATTTGGAGATAAAAAAAACCTTTTCCCAACATATAATCCCTCTCCTATAAAACCTATCTTCTATTTTTCTCTCACTTATAAAAATTGTAGATACTCATATATAAATTTCCAAACCTTTAGGTATTATGCGTATAAATTATATGGGAAGAAACTTCATTTAGTGTTTTTATTGTGTTGAATGAATTTATGATCTTGATTTCATATTTTCACAACAAAATTTACACTATAATGAAGTCAATTATGATTACCAGATTCATCTATTCAATTGACATACAACATTCCCATATCTCCAAATTTGACGCCTAAATATACCCTGTTTTATCAAAATATGAATAACCACTTGAAAACATATTTGTGTATACCAACACAAAAAAACAAAGACAATTCACAAAATATATAAAAGTAGAATGAATGGGTTGTTCCAAAGCCTAAGTCTCCAAATTTGAATCAATTAATTAGGTGAGAGTAGAGCCGTAGCTTTGCAGAGGGGGCAGAAATTGTGGGCACGGCAGAGCCACCTCCTTATGCAGTGGGCGTGAAACTCATGGCGGCAATGCAGGGTCGCAACGAGCCCATGATGCAGACGCTCGAGACATATGCAGCAGTTATCCGTTTCTTCTTCTTCTTCTTCTTCTTCTTCTTCTTCTTCTTCTTCTTCTTCTTCTTCATCATCAGCAACACAATGACGCGTGTTGAATTGAGAGAGAATGTCGTCTTCATCTACGATGTCATTGTGATCATCATCGTCGCTCCCTAACAATAACATCCTCTCCAATTCAGCCACAGTTTGTGCTGCTATCTGCATTGCAGCGTGGCTTTGTTCGATTAGCTCATCAAAAGTGTAGCGTCGGATTTGGATACTGCTAGTTTCCATCGCCATCAAAACAGAGAGAGTTTACAGGAAGTTTAGTGATATGAGAACTAAAGAGTTGGGGTTTTGGGTTTAGTATATATAAGCGACTGCGAGGGGGAAATGTCAAACCTTTTTGCTTTCGAAAAAAGAAATATGGGCTGAAATATATTACTGGGCCGTGCGGGCTATATTTTATTCCAATTCCAAACCTTTTTTACAAAATCATACTGGTCTATTACTGGGCCGTGAGGAGTAATTTTTTAAAATATTAATCAACTTTCATCAACTTCCTAATTTTAACACCAATTTCCAAATTGTTAATGTGTGCTGTATTTAGATAAATATTGTTGTTGAATATGGAGTAGTATATTTCAGTGCTTTGCTTACGGTAGGATTATTAATGTTTGCTCTCTCTATATACTATTAATTATAGGAATTGAACGTACATATTCTAAAATTGTTCCTCTACATCACGACATGTTTTGTCTCATTTCTTCATTTTAATACTACATCGGATTATGCCCACAATAAACTAGTAGGAGCCCTGCCCACCACCATCATTTTGAGCCATCCTCCCATGCATCAACATAAAGTACGAAAAAATCATACCCAAATTCACCCTAATAATTAATGTTTCTAAATGTAATTGAGATTAATTAAATCGAAGGTGGCGGACATCTGCACCAGAGTTCCGGCAAATTGCATCCTAATTTCTCATATCAATTTACATCAATAAGCCAAATTAAATATTTTTATTAAACTTTACTAAGGTAAAGGTTTATTGTTTCTCCAATAGTAGAAGGAACGGAACTTCAGTGTAAAGAACAATGTTTTCACTTTTCTCATTCTGGATAAGAAAAAACATTGTTGGCCCAAAGAATTTTTAAGTGAATGATTATGTGTTGATAAAGCCTAAGAGTATCCACGATAGAAATCGGCCAGCCATAGGTCAGCCACTCTCTCTCCCTGTCACGTCAGCAGCACTAAAAATCCACCTGCCACGTCAGCATTTACTCAAATAGGTCAGCCATAGGTCAGTCGCAATAAAAATATTTAAAAAAAAACTACATTGACAGAATTAAATTTACGATTAAATTGCGGAATTAAATTTACGAGACATATACGGAAAAATTCATTAATTGCATTAAAAAAAATACATTCATTTAAAAAAATAAATTACATAATAAAGAAAAAAAACTATCGTCGTGCAGTCTTCCGTGCCCACAACTCTTCAATTATATCCTTTTGGAGTTGAATATGAGCATCCACTTGACGCATGTCGGCATATTCTTGGAGGCGGCCGACTTCATCGAGAGGTACCCCATGTCGTACGCTAGGGGTGGCCGTTCCGTGGCTTGGACCGGCTTCATCGTCATTGGCCCAACTAGTCAGTTGTACGCCTTCGTCTTCGACGATCATGTTGTGCATGATTATGCAGGCGTACATTATATCAGCAACGCATTTGACATCCTACAAACGCGTTGGACCCTTAATTGCCACCCATCGAGACCGGAGCACACCAAATGCGCGTTCCACGTCCTTGCGCGCCGACTCTGTCGTTCCGCAAAGTAGGCCTTCTTGTCATCCGCCGCGTGCCTGATCGTCTTCACAAAGACGGGCCACCTTGGGTATATCCCATCCGCCAAGTAGTAGCCCATATCATGCCGGTTGCCGTTGGCCACAAATGAGACGGCTGGACCGATGACTTGACACTTCTCGTTGAAGAGGGGCGACGAGTTGAGGATGTTGAGGTCGTTGTTCGACCCGGCTACCCCAAAATACGCATGCCAGATCCACAGCCGGTAATCAACTACGGCCTCGAGGATCATCGTGGGATTCTTTGACTTGTAGCCGGTCGTGTAGGCCCCCTTGCAAAGGCAGTCGGACAGCTTCTTCCACTCCCAATGCATACAATCTATGCCGCCTAACATCCCGGGGAACTCATGCTGCTCCCCGTGCATCCGCATCGATTCTCGACAATCTTGGGGGTAGGGCTTCGAAGGTACCGCTTTCACCGAAAATGTGAATCACGCCCTGATAGAAAAACTTCAGACATTGCAGAAAAGTCGTCTCACCGATGTGGAGGTACTCATCCCACATGTCTGCCGCGCCTCCGTAGGCCAACCGCCGATTGCCGCCGTGCACTTTTGGATAGGGGTGTGGCCGGGTCTGCCGGCCGCATCGTGCCCGAAGCGGAAATAAAGATATCGACGCCCCAAAGCGTCAACGATACGCATAAACAACTCCCTGCGCATTCTAAAACGCCGCCCGAACATGGTTGCTTGGAAACCGCGGGTCCGGAGCGAAGTAGTCGTCATATAGCCGCTGATATGTAGCTACGTGATCCCGATCAATCACTGCTCGGTGGTGGACAACCGGTGGAGGGCGAGGTACCGCCTGCTGTTCGACCTTTCGCATGTACCGCTCTAGCTCGCGGTTCATGTAGGCCTCCATAGCCTCGTTCATCCGCCGTTCGTACTCCTCGGTATCCCCACCACTACCACCACTACCACCACCACTACCACCACGCGCTACCACCCGCGTTACTCATCGCTCGATGTTGCTCTTGTACGAGAAATTTAGAGAGAGAGAAAACTTGTTAAAACAAGTGGTGCAAATGAAAATGAAACTAAAATCGCGTATATATAGGTTTTTAAAAAAAAATAAAAAAAAATGAAAATTGGCGCCTGGCCGATCGGCACGCCACAATGGCGGCCAGCGCATCGGCCAGCGCCCTCTAATCGGCTAGCCCACGCCAATTTTTACGCCGATTCTCGGCTGGCCGGTTGCAATGGTTTGGCTAGCCGATCGGCTAGCCGCTATTGTGGATGCTCTAAAGTTACAGTCCAAATTGAAAAATATGAGCCCATTTTTAAGTGGAACTTTTCCTTGGATTAAGCTTAATGCGTGATTGCTTGCGGACGGTAGTTCGGTTGGAACAAATGGCTTGATCCATATATAGTAGACAATACCCTCTATAAATTAATATTGCTAATGCTGTCATCCGAAAATTTTATTAATTATGAGAATTTAAATAATTAATAATATATTAATTTAGAGATGTTTTAACATTTATACATAAATTATCTTAAAATTTATGAGATAGTATACTCTTCTTATTATATGCACATTAGTTATTGAATTTTGATATTTTCTGATTGTCTTATGGTGTAAATTAGATTGTGATGATAAATAAATTAAATGTATATTTGTCTGTAAATTTTTGAATTTTTGTTAAATTTTAACTTTGGTTATCAACTTTAAAATCTGTATATAAATTATGAAACTATTAACTTATTTTTATTTTATAACTGATCACGATTTCAATGACAACGTTCTTCGTGCCTTTTTTTGTGGTATTATCGAACATCAACCAAAAGGATGTCACATTATAAGTAGCAAAATAACATCATATTACACAAAATTAAATCATTTCATTTGTTATACTTTATTCCCTCTTGTTTCTCTTTTATCGTTTCATTTCTTCAATCTCATTATTTTTTGATACTCTATATGTCCCGTCTAATGTGAAACATTTAAAATGAGACAGATGGATTATAACCAATGAAATTATTTAAATTGATATAATATGACATTGTTTTGCTACCTATAATGTGATGTCGTTTTGATTGACGTCCGATAGAGCAAGGTAAGTAAGTCATTAAGCTAATTGATTGCAAAATCATGTAATAATAATAATAATAGTAATAATAATTTGATTGTAAATAAGAACAAATCAATAGTTATAATTTACAAGCAGATTTTAAAACTGATATTTAAAATCAAAATTTGACAGAAATTTAGATATTTTCAAACAATTTACCCTAAATTAAACACAAATTGTAACTAACGTTCAAAGAATGCATACTCATATAGTCATGTTAATTTGAAGTTTGAATAGTCTCATTCATTATTTGACGTAGTCAAAATAAAAGAATGGTTCATTGATTTACATTATACCAAAATCAACCATGACCAAATAAAAAAAATGTTATGTGAAGAAAAGAGAGATCAACCCAATTACACTTAAAAATGCTCGACAGAATGAGTTGAAAGTTACAATCTTAGACAACATACCAAGCACTCTAGCAATCATGGAGAATCAAGTTCTATATACTATCAAAATGGCATTTTCAGCTTGGACAACAAATGCTCAACTAGAGACGCATTAACAAATTGGTTTTAACATTGCAATCATGATCATTAGTATGCATTATCAAAATAAAATGGATATAAATCACTTGCTAGATTTTTTTGGTAAGAAATTCTTATGAATGTTATGAAGTTAATATTTAAGGAGAATTAAGCAGTGGCTGATTCATTCAAAATCCTATGAAATCGATGATGGTCACTCGAAAAGAAGCATTGCAATAGATAGAACTCATCATAACTTTTTCTTGCAATATGAGACACTAAAATAAAAATAAAATTGAAAAATAGTAAAACTTAATGACACAAAAATAAAGACGCACTTACTTGCCTTGAATTTTTTTAAAAAATAACAATAATTTAGGATGCAAAAGAAAACGTTTTTAATTAAGGATAAAGAAACTTAATCTTTTGCTTTTTTTAAGGATGCTTCCATTTGCATCCTATAGTTTTTAGTTGCCGCACAAATAATGTATTTTGAAGCATTGATGATATATTTAAAAATCAAATTAACATCCTTATTTGTAATAAAAAAAATATTCTTAATGATTTTAACAAAAAATACTAACCAAAATATCGATCCTATGACGTGAGAAGCAATTTAAGTGAAGAATTCCAAACAACTTTTTTTTTAACAAATGAGTTAACTAGAAATCCAAGTTTTGAATCCCAATTCAATGGAGGATTTAAGAAGAAGACTAAATAGAGCAAAAGAAGGTGGAGGGCGGCGATTGGGCGGCACCGCGTTCACAACGGAAAGGAGAGAGGGCTCTAAGAGTGTCTACACTCTACAATAATGCGGACATATCAAGGCACAATTACAAAAAGTTATCCACGGCCACAAAAAACTTGTTCAGCCCAATGGTAGACACGCCACAGTCACAAATTACATTATTTTATCAATTATTGGCATATTTTAATTGAATTGGAATAAAATGAATAGAGTGGAATTGAATAAAAAAATGATTTGAGAATAATTATTTTATATATAGAAAAAAAAAATTCAACAATTTGACTGCCGGCACCGCCGCGGCCCCTGCACCCTATCCTTGCCGACTACTTGGCACGCCCGCGTCCTTCCCCTCCTCGGCCACCGCAGTACACCACTGTGGACACTCTAAATGAGGTGCATGCGTTTTATATTAGTGCAATATATAATTGTTATATGTCTTTTACAATCTAATTCAAATATTTTTATCACTTCCGGAGTAGTAAATTCAAAATTAAATGCTTTATTTCTAATTCTAAATATCTAATTTCATACTAAGTATCAAACACGTCATCACACAAATTTAATTCATGAACGAACGATC
The DNA here is from genome assembly GCF_023119035.1 of Salvia hispanica. Taxonomy (NCBI): domain Eukaryota; kingdom Viridiplantae; phylum Streptophyta; class Magnoliopsida; order Lamiales; family Lamiaceae; genus Salvia; species Salvia hispanica. The sequence continues at coordinate 34,187,391 of NC_062968.1, read as the reverse complement.
AAAGTGGAAATGTGCTTAATTAAAATTTGTGGTATGTATTAAGAATTTTCAGCCTGAATGATCAGTTACAGTAGTTCGTATGTTTTAATTCGAGTACATTATATTGAGATAACACTTTCTACCTCCTCCCTCAATTCTTGATTATTCGGTCATTGTAACAAAATAGAAATGTGAATACATTTAATATGAAAATGACCTTATCCTTGTCAAAACTCAAAACTGTGGACAAAAACCGACAGAAGCTTCGTCGTAATTTACAATGACGGAGAATTAAATAAGATTGTTATCAATCCGTTGAAATCCAAAATGGTAGTAGTACTATAAATTTTGAATATTCTGTAACAGAAACAAAACGGATAGTTCTTTTATAAATTAATTAAAATATATTGATTGTTTTGCCACATCACATCCACCAACCTTTTTCCCCAAGTTAAGTTTTGGGTGATTAATCCCATTGATAATTATACGAATTTTAAAATGAAAGAATAATATGAATACATATCAAACACGTTCTAATTAAGAGTTAAATATTCTCACTTGACCAATAACAAAGTTCACACTGTTATATTTTGTTTAATTATATGTACAAAATTTATCTATACTGCCACTCGTGAAAGCTAATTATTAATTATAATTTCCTCATCTTATTTTCTGAAAATTTGGTTATAAAAACTCTAATTTCGTATCAATTATTATGGTATCTAAAAGTTAAACCAACGTTAAAAATGAAACGTGAAGCAATTAGTAAAAAACAACGTACTAAAATAATTAAGTTTATGAAAATGGATAACGGCGTTAAATTAATCGTGAAAGTGAAATTCAACGCTAAGAGTTGAAGCTAAAACCGCGTTCTCTTTCTTGTTCTCCACCCAAACAAAATTTCTCTCACTACACGCACCGAAAAAAGGGAAGAAAATTCTCAATTCTCCTCTGTACCTATTCTCCATCCAATCACCGCGAAGCCCGTTGTTCTCACTCTAATTTCTTGCCGATTTAATCATCATTCTCTTTTGAGGGCGCCGATTACCTCGGCTCTTGCTCTCCGGCAAAAAACCCCCTTTTCTGCTGCAATTTTTATGAGGTGAAATCAGAGGCGCTGTTTTGATTCGATTCCTCAAGCTTCGATTCTGAAAAGTTTTATCTTTTAGCTTTTCTGTTCTTCAATTTGCATGCTTTGATTTAATGGCCAATCACGAATCCTATTAGGGTTTGTGTGGTGTTTCTGGAATTCGGGGTAGTTTTAGGTTCCTGCATTTGGGTATAGTTTTTTGTGTGAAGGTGAACGCCATGTGTATGATGAATTATTAATTATTTTATTCTTTAAGGTTTGGTAGTGTAGTTTCTTGTAGGGTTTGGGGATTCTGAGGTGAGCTTCAGAAGAATACAGAAATATGTCTTCAGCAGGATTGGTTTCCATTGTCCCAGTTCTTGAGGACAGTATGACATTTTTACCTCCTGAACATAGTCAAGAGTCGATTTTGCTATTTGTGGCAATGCCAGGCTCCAAGGTCCCAATACGGGTTTTGGAGTCGGATTCGATTGAATCTGTGAAGGTCCGAATCCAGTCCTGTAAAGGGATCTTCCGCAGGAACCAAAAGTTGGTCTGTGGTGGTAAAGAATTGGCTCGAAGCAAGTCCCTCGTGCGGGACTATGGTTTGAGCGATGGAAATGTTGTGCATTTGCTCCTCCGCCTCAAGGACCTTCAGGTTATTAAAGTGAGGACGTGTTGTGGGAATGAGTTCGAGTTTCAGGTGGAAAAGTGCCGGGATGTTGGCTATGTCAAGCGTCAGATTGCGGAAAGAGAATCGGAGCTCATTGAGGATCATGAGGTGTTGCTGAATGGCAAGCCGATTGAGGATCAGAGGTTGATAAATGACATCTCTAAGGATGATACAGATGCTGTGATACATTTGTTTGTAAGGAAATCTGCTAAAATTAGGGGGTCTCCAGTGGGGAAGAACTTTGAGTTGTCAATTGTTGTACCACAGCAGAATGATGTGGTTAGTGAACGTAAGGCCGATCATTATGTGCCAAGGAAGGCCCCTGAAAGAGTATCTGTATTGGAGCCTGTAATTATCAACCCAAAGACTGAGTTGCCTCTTGAGATTAGCCAAATGATAGATTCTACTAGGAAAGGATTGGAGCAAGGTAATTATCCAATCAGGTCTGTGGAGGGCACAGGAGGTGCATATTTTATGCTTGATCCATCCGGTACTAAATATCTATCTGTTTTTAAGCCAGCAGACGAGGAGCCTTTGGCTGAGAATAATCCTCGAGGGCTACCCTTATCGGAGGATGGAGAAGGGCTGAAGAAGGGAACAAGAGTTGGGGAGGGGGCACTAAGGGAGTGTGCTGTCTTTTTACTTGATCATCCAAAGAGTGGTAACCGTTCTTTCTCTGGTGAGATTAGGGGCTTCGCTGGTGTTCCGCCTACTGTATACGTGAAATGCCTGCATGAAGGTTTTAATCATCCTGGTGGCGTTTCTATCAAGACTGGTTCGCTGCAAATGTTCATGGAGAACAATGGAAGTTGTGAAGATATGGGGCCGGGTGCATTCCCGGTAGAGGAAGTTCATAAGATTGCAGTGTTGGATATGAGGATGGCCAATGCAGATAGACATGCTGGAAATATATTAGTAAGCAAAGGTGAAGATGGTCAAACTGTGCTCATCCCGATTGATCATGGATATTGCTTGCCATACTCTGTAAGTCTCATCTACCTTTGTATACCATTTTTATATACTACTGTGACTTGTTTTCTTCAACCATAGATTCATGCTATATGTTGCATAATAATGTATATTGTGATTCTGTTAAAATGTCATACTACCTCCGTCCACGAAAATTCGTCCCGGTTTGACCGGGCACGGGTTTTAAGAAATGTAATGGAAAGTGAGTTGAAAAAGTTAGTGGATTGTGGGTCCTACTTTTATATATTAGGAGTAGTTTTATAATAAAATGTGAGTAGGAATGTGTTAGTGGAATATGAGGTCCACTACCAAAAATGGTAAAAGTGAAATGGGACAAATTTTGGGGGACGGACGGAAATGGAAAAGTGGGACAAATTTTCGTGGACGGAGGTAGTAATTTTTTGTGTTTCATGCTTTTAATCTGGTTGGGATCTTATGGGGTAAAATTCACAACCACAGCATGTTTCTGCCAGATATATGTAGCACTTTTATTGAGAGAGTTTCATTTCATCATGATATGTTGATAAATGCAAAACCGATTAGTTTGTCATTCAATCCTATCAATCACACAATCTGATCTCTTTCTTTCATCATTGTAGTTTCAAGATTGCACGTTCGATTGGCTGTACTGGCCTCAAGCTCGCCAGCCTTTCGGAATGGACACCCTTGAATACATAAGGTCGATGGATGCAGAGAAGGACATTGCCTTGCTCAAGTTCTATGGATGGGAGTTACCGAATGAATGTGCTCGTGTACTACGCATCTCCACTATGCTTCTGAAGAAAGGCGCGGAAAAAGGGCTCACCCCATTTGACATAGGCAACATGATGTGCAGAGAAACAGTGAGGAAGATCTCTGTCATTGAAGAGATTGTGGAAGTAGCTCTCGATTCTGTCCTCCCCGGGTCGAGTGAAGGTACCTTCCTCGACTGTGTTTCGAGCATCGTGGATCGCCACCTTGAGGAGTACAAATAACCCTCGTCCACTAAGAAAGTTCGGTACATATGCACACTGTGTTGGTTGTGAATGTCAATTCCTTCGAATTCCCAAGTCAGGGGCTACTCTTTACCTGATTATTTTTATTACTTCTCCATTCATTCAGTATTAACTGGATCCTGTTTTTAAGGGCTTTAGTAATTTGGGGATTCTTCTGCCCTTGAAACATAATGAATAAGAATCTCTTTTTCAGAATTCATTTGTTTGAGCTTTTCACAAAGGGTTTCTATACAAATACATACTCTGGACATGAGATTTAAGAAATTGATAGTTAAAGAGTTAAATGAATAGATTAAAGTATGATTGACAAAAAGGTAGAATTGGACAAAGAAAATAAAGTAAATGAGAACAAATGAAGGAAGAAGAAAGTACTACGTTATTTTTTGTTGAAAGAATTTGATTAAGAAATTGATAGTTAAAGAGTTAAATGAATAGATTAAAGTATGATTGACAAAAAGGTAGAATTGGACAAAGAAAATAAAGTAAATGAGAACAAATGAAGGAAGAAGAAAGTACTACGTTATTTTTTGTTGAAAGAATTTGATTCATT